>NC_090351.1:1447262-1629806 GCF_035084215.1 Heptranchias perlo
GTACCTCACTCTCTCTCTCCCCCCGCTGTACCTCACTCTCTCTCTCTCTCTCTCTCCCCCCGCTGAACCTCACTCTCTCTCTCTCTCTCTCTCTCCCCCCGCTGTACCTCACTCTCTCTCTCTCTCTCTCTCTCTCCCCCCGCTGTACCTCACTCTCTCTCTCTCTCTCTCTCTCTCTCCCCCCGCTGTACCTCACTCTCTCTCTCTCTCTCCCCCCGCTGTACCTCACTCTCTCTCTCTCTCTCTCTCTCCCCCCGCTGTACCTCACTCTCTCTCTCTCTCCCTCTCTCTCTCCCCCCGCTGTACCTCACTCTCTCTCTCCCCCCGCTGTACCTCACTCTCTCTCTCCCCCCGCTGCACCTCACTCTCTCTCTCCCCCCGCTGCACCTCACTCTCTCTCTCTCCCCCCGCTGTACCTCACTCTGTCTCTCCCCCCGCTGTACCTCACTCTCTCTCTCTCTCCCCCCCGCTGTACCTCACTCTCTCTCTCTCTCTCTCCCCCCGCTGTACCTCACTCTCTCTCTCTCTCTCTCCCCCCGCTGTCCCTCACTCTCTCTCTCTCTCTCTCCCCCCGCTGTCCCTCACTCTCTCGCTCTCTCTCCCCCCGCTGTCCCTCACTCTCTCGCTCTCTCTCCCCCCGCTGGACCTCACTCTCTCTCTCCCCCCGCTGGACCTCACTCTCTCTCTCCCCCCGCTGTACCTCACTCTCTCTCTCCCCCCGCTGTACCTCACTCTCTCTCTCCCCCCGCTGTACCTCACTCTCTCTCTCCCCCCGCTGTACCTCACTCTCTCTCTCTCTCTCTCCCCCCGCTGTCCCTCACTCTCTCTCTCCCCCCGCTGTACCTCACTCTCTCTCTCTCCCCCCCCCGCTGTACCTCACTCTCTCTCTCTCCCCCCCCCGCTGTACCGCTCTCTCTCTCTCTCTCCCCCCGCTGTACCTCACTCTCTCTCTCTCTCCCCCCGCTGTACCTCACTCTCTCTCTCTCTCTCCCCCCGCTGTACCTGTACCTCTCTCTCTCTCTCTCTCTCTCCCCCCGCTGTACCTCACTCTCTCCCTCTCTCTCTCCCCCCGCTGTACCTCCCTCTCTCTCTCTCTCTCTCTCCCCCCGCTGTACCTCTCTCTCTCTCCCCCCGCTGTACCTCTCTCTCTCTCCCCCCGCTGTACCTCTCTCTCTCTCTCTCTCTCTCTCCCCCCGCTGTACCTCACACTCTCTCTCTCTCTCTCTCTCTCCCCCCGCTGTACCTCACTCTCTCTCTCTCTCTCTCTCTCTCTCCCCCCGCTGTACCTCACTCTCTCTCTCTCTCTCTCTCTCCCCCCGCTGTACCTAACTCTCTCTCTCTCTCTCCCTCTCCCCCCGCTGTACCTAACTCTCTCTCTCTCTCTCTCCCCCCGCTGTACCTCTCTCTCTCTCCCCCGCTGTACCTCTCTCTATCCCCCCGCTGTACCTCTCTCTCTCTCTCTCTCTCCCCCCGCTGTACCTCACTCTCTCTCTCTCTCCCCCCGCTGTACCTCACTCTCTCTCTCTCTCCCCCCGCTGTACCTCACTCTCTCTCTCTCTCTCCCCCCGCTGAACCTCACTCTCTCTCTCTCTCTCCCCCCGATGTACATCTCTCTCTCTCTCTCTCTCCCCGCTGTACCTCTCTCTCTCTCTCTCTCTCTCCCCCCCCGCTGTACCTCACTCTCTCTCTCTCTCTCCCCCCGCTGTACCTCACTCTCTCTCTCTCTCTCTCTCCCCCCCGCTGTACCTCACTCTCTCTCTCCCCCCGCTGTACCTCACTCTCTCTCTCTCTCTCCCCCCGCTGTACCTCACTCTCTCTCTCTCTCTCCCCCCGCTGTACCTCACTCTCTCTCTCTGTCTCTCCCCCCGCTGTACCTCACTCTCTCTCTCTGTCTCTCCCCCCGCTGTACCTCTCTCTCTCCCCCCGCTGTACCACACTCTCTCTCTCTCTCCCCCCGCTGTACCTCACTCTCTCTCTCCCCCCCCGCTGTACCTCACTCTCTCTCTCTCTCTCTCCCCCCGCTGTACCTCACTCTCTCTCTCTCTCTCTCCCCCCGCTGTACCTCACTCTCTCTCTCTCTCTCTCTCTCTCTCCTCCCGCTGTACCTCTCTCTCTCTCTCTCTCTCCCCCCACTGTACCTGTACCTCTCTCTCTCTCTCTCTCCCCCCCCGCTGTACCTCACTCTCTCTCTCTCTCTCTGCCCCCGCTGTACCTCACTCTCTCTCTCTCTCTCTCTCTCCCCCCCTGTACCTCTCTCTCCCCCCCTGTACCTCTCTCTCTCTCTCTCTCTCTCTCTCTCCCCCCCTGTACCTCTCTCTCTCTCTCTCCCCCCCTGTATCTCTCTCTCTCCCCCCCCCCCCCGGATCTCTCTCTCCCCCCCTGAACCTCACTCTCTCCCCCCAGAACCTCTCTCTCTCCCCCCCTGAACCTCTCTCTCTCCCCCCCTGAACCTCTCTCTCTCTGTCTCTCCCCCCGCTGTACCTCTCTCTCTCCCCCCGCTGTACCACACTCTCTCTCTCTCTCCCCCCGCTGTACCTCACTCTCTCTCTCTCCCCCCGCTGTACCTCACTCTCTCTCTCCCCCCGCTGTACCTCACTCTCTCTCTCTCTCTCTCCACCCCCCTGCACCTCTCTCTCTCTCTCCCCCCCCCCCGCACCTCTCTCTCTCTCCCCCCCTGTGCCTCTCTCTCTCTCTCTCCCCCCCACCGTTCCTCTCTCTCTCTCTCGCCCCCCCCTGCACCTCTCTCTCTCTCGCCCCCCCTGTACCTACCTCTCTCTCTCTCTCTCTCTCTCTCTCTCCCCACCCCGTGCCTCTCTCTCTCTCTCTCTCTCCCCCACTGCACCACTCTCTCTCCTGCCCTGTACCACTCTCTCTCCCGCCCCCCACTGTACCACTCTCTCTTTCTTTCTCTCTCTCTCTCTCTCTCTCTCCCCCCCTTGAACCTCCCTCACTCTCTCTCTCTCCCCCCTGAACCTCCCTCACTCTCTCTCCTACCCCCCCTGTACCTCACTCTCTCTCTCCCTCTCTCCCCGCTTGTACCTCTCTCTCGCTCTCTCTCTCCCCCCCCTGCCCCTGTACCTCACACTCTCTCTCTCTCTCTCTCTCCCCCCCCCCCCTGTACCTCACTCTCTCACTCTCTCTCTCCCCCCCTGTACCTCACTCTCTCTCTCCCTTCCCCCCTGGACCTCACTCTCTCTCTCCCTCCCTCTCTCCACCCCCTGTACCTCACTCTCTCTCTCTCTCTCTCTTTCGCCCCCCCTGTACCTCACTCTCTCTCTCTCTCTCTCTCTCTCTCCCCCCCCGCTGTACCTCACTTTCTCTCTCTCTCTCTCTCTCTCCCCCCGCTGTACCTCACTCTCTCTCTCTCTCTCTCTCTCTCCCCCCGCTGTACCTCACTCTCTCTCTCTCCCCCCGCTGTACCTCACTCTCTCTCTCTCTCTCTCCCCCCGCTGTACCTCACTCTCTCTCTCTCTCTCTCTCTCCCCCCGCTGAACCTCACTCTCTCTCTCTCTCTCTCTCTCTCCACGCTGTACCTCACTCTCTCTCTCTCTCTCTCTTCCCCCCCCCGCTGCACCTCACTCTCTCTCTCTCTCCCCCCGCTGTACCTCACTCTCTCTCTCTCCCCCCCCCCGCTGTACCTCACTCTCTCTCTCTCTCTCTCTCCCCCCGCTGTACCTCACTCTCTCTCTCTCCCCCCGCTGTACCTCACTCTCTCTCTCTCCCCCGCTGTACCTCACTCTCTCTCTCTCCCCCCGCTGTACCTCACTCTCTCTCTCTCCCCCCGCTGTACCTCACTCTCTCTCTCTCTCTCTCTCTCCCCCCGCTGTACCTCACTCTCTCTCTCTCCCCCCGCTGTACCTCACTCTCTCTCTCTCCCCCCGCTGTACCTCACTCTCTCTCTCTCTCTCCCCCGCTGTACCTCACTCTCTCTCGCTCTCTCCCCCCGCAGTACCTCACTCTCTCTCTCTCTCTCTCCCCCCCCGCTGTACCTCACTCTCTCTCTCTCTCTCTCCCCCCCCGCTGTACCTCACTCTCTCTCTCTCTCTCCCCCCCCCCCCCCGCTGAACCTCACTCTCTCTCTCTCCCCCCCCCGCTGTACCTCTCTCTCTCTCCCCCCGCTGTACCTCACTCTCTCTCTCTCCCCCCGCTGTACCTCTCTCTCTCTCCCCCCGCTGTACCTCACTCTCTCTCTCTCTCTCTCTCTCCCCCCGCTGTACCTCACTCTCTCTCTCTCTCTCTCTCCCCCCGCTGTACCTCACTCTCTCTCTCTCTCCCCCCGCTGCACCTCACTCTCTCTCTCTCTCTCCCCCCGCTGTACCTCACTCTCTCTCTCTCCCCCCGCTGTACCTCACTCTCTCTCTCTCTCTCTCTCCCCCCGCTGTACCTCACTCTCTCTCTCCCCCCGCTGTACCTCACTCTCTCTCTCTCTCTCCCCCCGCTGTACCTCACTCTCTCTCGCTCTCTCCCCCCGCAGTACCTCACTCTCTCTCTCTCTCTCTCTCTCCCCCCCCGCTGTATCTCACTCTCTCTCTCTCTCTCTCCCCCCCCCCCCCCGCTGAACCTCACTCTCTCTCTCTCTCCCCCCCCCGCTGAACCTCACTCTCTCTCCCCCCGCTGTACCTCTCTCTCTCTCCCCCCGCTGTACCTCTCTCTCTCTCTCTCCCCCCGCTGTACCTCACTCTCTCTCTCCCCCCGCTGTACCTTACTCTCTCTCTCTCTCTCTCTCTCCCCCCGCTGTACCTCACTCTCTCTCTCTCTCTCTCTCCCCCCGCTGTACCTCACTCTCTCTCTCTCTCTCTCCCCCCGCTGTACCTCACTCTCTCTCTCTCTCTCTCTCCCCCCGCTGTACCTCACTCTCTCTCTCTCTCCCCCCGCTGTACCTCACTCTCTCTCTCTCTCTCTCTCTCCCCCCGCTGTACCTCACTCTCTCTCTCTCTCTCTCTCCCCCCGCTGTACCTCACTCTCTCTCTCTCTCTCTCTCTCCCCCCGCTGTACCTCACTCTCTCTCTCTCTCTCTCTCCCCCCGCTGAACCTCACTCTCTCTCTCTCTCCCCCCGCTGTACCTCACTCTCACTCACTCTCTCTCTCCCCCCGCTGTACCTCACTCTCACTCTCTCTCTCTCTCTCTCTCTCCCCCCGCTGTACCTCACTCTCTCTCTCTCTCTCTCTCCCCCCGCTGTACCTCACTCTCTCTCTCTCTCTCCCCCCGCTGTACCTCACTCTCTCTCTCTCTCTCTCTCTCCCCCCGCTGTACCTCACTCTCTCTCTCTCTCCCCCCGCTGTACCTCACTCTCTCTCTCTCTCTCCCCCCGCTGTACCTCACTCTCTCTCTCTCTCCCCCCGCTGTACCTAACTCTCTCTCTCCCCCCGCTGTACCTCACTCTCTCCCTCTCTCCCCCGATGTACATCTCTCTCTCTCTCTCTCCCCGCTGTACATAACTCTCTCTCTCTCCACGCTGTACCTCACTCTCTCTCCCTCCCCCCGCTGTACCTCACTCTCTCTCTCCCCCCGCTGTACCTCACTCTCTCCCCCCGCTGTACCTCACTCTCTCTCTCTCTCCCCCCGCTGTACCTCACTCTCTCTCTCTCCCCCCGCTGTCCCTCACTCTCTCTCTCTCCCCCCGCTGTCCCTCACTCTCTCTCTCCCCCCGCTGTACCTCACTCTCTCTATCTCGCCCCCCGCTGTACCTCACTCTCTCTCTCTCTCCCCCCCCGCTGTACCTCACTCTCTCTCTCTCTCTCTCTCCCCCCGCTGTACCTCACTCTCTCTCTCTCTCTCTCTCCCCCCGCTGTACCTCACTCTCTCTCTCTCTCTCTCTCCCCCCGCTGTACCTCACTCTCTCTCTCTCTCTCTCTCCCCCCGCTGTACCTCACTCTCTCTCTCTCTCTCCCCCCCGCTGTACTTCTCTCTCTCTCTCTCTCTCTCTCCCCCCGCTGTACCTCACTCTCTCCCTCTCTCTCTCTCCCCCCGCTGTACTTCTCTCTCTCCCCCGCTGTACCTGTACCTCTCTCTCTCTCTCTCCCCCCGCTGTACCAACCTCACTCTCTCCCTCTCTCTCTCTCTCCCCCCGCTGTACCTCTCTCTCTCTCCCCCCGCTGTACCTCTCTCTCTCTCCCCCCGCTGTACCTCTCTCTCTCTCCCCCCGCTGTACCTCTCTCTCTCTCCCCCCGCTGCACCTCTCTCTCTCTCCCCCCGCTGTACCTCTCTCTCTCTCCCCCCGCTGTACCTCTCTCTCTCTCTCTCTCTCCCCCCGCTGCACCTCACTCTCTCTCTCTCTCTCTCTCTCTCCCCCCGCTGTACCTCACTCTCTCTCTCTCTCTCTCTCCCCCCGCTTTACCTCACTCTCTCTCTCTCTCTCTCCCCCCGCTGTACCTCACTCTCTCTCTCTCTCCCCCCGCTGTACCTCACTCTCTCTCTCCCCCCGCTGTACCTCACTCTCTCTCTCTCTCCCCCCGCTGTACCTCACTCTCTCTCTCTCCCCCCGCTGTCCCTCACTCTCTCTCTCTCTCCCCCCGCTGTCCCTCACTCTCTCTCTCCCCCCGCTGTACCTCACTCTCTCTCTCCCCCCGCTGTACCTCACTCTCTCTATCTCTCCCCCCGCTGTACCTCACTCTCTCTCTCTCTCTCCCCCCCCCGCTGTACCTCACTCTCTCTCTCTCTCTCTCTCCCCCCGCTGTACCTCACTCTCTCTCTCTCTCTCTCTCTCCCCCCGCTGTACCTCACTCTCTCTCTCTCTCTCTCTCCCCCCGCTGTACCTCACTCTCTCTCTCTCTCTCTCTCTCCCCCCGCTGTACCTCACTCTCTCTCTCTCTCTCTCTCTCCCCCCGCTGAACCTCACTCTCTCTCTCTCTCCCCCCGCTGTACCTCACTCTCACTCACTCTCTCTCTCTCTCTCTCACCCCCCGCTGTACCTCACTCTCACTCTCTCTCTCTCCCCCCGCTGTACCTCACTCTCACTCTCTCTCTCTCTCTCTCCCCCCGCTGTACCTCACTCTCTCTCTCTCTCTCCCCCCGCTGTACCTCACTCTCTCTCTCTCCCCCCCGCAGTACCTCACTCTCTCTCTCTCCCCCCGCTGTACCTCACTCTCTCTCTCTCTCCCCCCGCTGTACCTCACTCTCTCTCTCTCTCTCTCCCCCCGCTGTACCTCACTCTCTCTCTCTCTCTCTCTCCCCCCGCTGTACCTCACTCTCTCTCTCTCTCTCCCCCCGCTGTACCTCACTCTCTCTCTCTCTCTCCCCCCGCTGTACCTCACTCTCTCTCTCTCTCTCCCCCCGCTGTACCTAACTCTCTCTCTCCCCCCGCTGTACCTCACTCTCTCCCTCTCTCCCCCCGATGTACATCTCTCTCTCTCTCTCTCTCTCTCCCCGCTGTACATAACTCTCTCTCTCTCCACGCTGTACCTCACTCTCTCTCTCTCCCCCCGCTGTACCTCACTCTCTCTCTCCCCCCGCTGTACCTCACTCTCTCTCTCTCTCCCCCCGCTGTACCTCACTCTCTCTCTCCCCCCGCTGTCCCTCACTCTCTCTCTCCCCCCGCTGTACCTCACTCTCTCTCTCCCCCCGCTGTACCTCACTCTCTCTATCTCTCCCCCCGCTGTACCTCACTCTCTCTCTCTCTCCCCCCCCCGCTGTACCTCACTCTCTCTCTCTCTCTCTCTCTCTCCCCCCGCTGTACCTCACTCTCTCTCTCTCTCTCTCTCTCCCCCCGCTGTACCTCACTCTCTCTCTCTCTCTCTCTCCCCCCGCTGTACCTCACTCTCTCTCTCTCTCTCTCTCCCCCCGCTGTACCTCACTCTCTCTCTCTCTCTCTCTCTCCCCCCGCTGTACCTCACTCTCTCTCTCTCTCTCTCTCTCCCCCCGCTGTACCTCACTCTCTCTCTCTCTCCCCCCGCTGTACCTCACTCTCTCTCTCTCTCCCCCCGCTGTACCTCACTCTCTCTCTCTCTCTCCCCCCGCTGTACCTCACTCTCTCTCTCTCCCCCTCGCTGTACTTCTCTCTCTCTCCCCCCGCTGTACCTCTCTCTCTCTCCCCCCGCTGTACCTCTCTCTCTCTCCCCCCGCTGTACCTCTCTCTCTCTCCCCCCGCTGTACCTCTCTCTCTCTCCCCCCGCTGTACCTCTCTCTCTCTCCCCCCGCTGTACCTCTCTCTCTCTCCCCCCGCTGTACCTCTCTCTCTCTCCCCCCGCTGTACCTCTCTCTCTCTCCCCCCGCTGTACCTCTCTCTCTCTCTCTCCCCCCGCTGTACCTCACTCTCTCTCTCTCTCTCTCTCCCCCCGCTGTACCTCACTCTCTCTCTCTCTCTCTCTCCCCCCGCTGTACCTCACTCTCTCTCTCTCTCTCTCTCCCCCCGCTGTACCTCACTCTCTCTCTCTCTCTCTCTCCCCCCGCTGTACCTCACTCTCTCTCTCTCTCCCCCCGCTGTACCTCACTCTCTCTCTCTCTCTCCCCCCGCTGTACCTCACTCTCTCTCTCTCTCTCTCTCCCCCCGCTGTACCTCACTCTCTCTCTCTCTCTCCCCCCACTGCACCTCACTCTCTCTCTCTATCTATCTCTCCCCCCGCTGTACCTCACTCTCTCTCTCCCCCCGCTGTACCTCACTCTCTCTCTCTCTCTATCTCTCCCCCCGCTGTACCTCACTCTCTCTCTCCCCCCGCTGTACCTCACTCTCTCTCTCCCCCCGCTGTACCTCACTCTCTCTCTCTCTCTCTCTCTCTCCCCCCGCTGTACCTCACTCTCTCTCTCTCTCTCCCCCCGCTGTACCTCACTCTCTCTCTCTCTCTCCCCCCGCTGTACCTCACTCTCTCTCTCTCTCTCTACCCCCGCTGTACCTCACTCTCTCTCTCTCTCTCCCCCCGCTGTACCTAACTCTCTCTCTCCCCCCGCTGTACCTCACTCTCTCCCTCTCTCCCCCCGATGTACATCTCTCTCTCTCTCTCTCCCCGCTGTACATCTCTCTCTCTCTCTCCACGCTGTACCTCACTCTCTCTCTCTCCCCCCGCTGTACCTCACTCTCTCTCTCCCCCCGCTGTACCTCACTCTCTCTCTCTCTCCCCCCGCTGTACCTCACTCTCTCTCTCTCCCCCCGCTGTCCCTCACTCTCTCTCTCTCTCTCTCCCCCCGCTGTCCCTCACTCTCTCTCTCCCCCTGCTGTACCTCACTCTCTCTATCTCTCCCCCCGCTGTACCTCACTCTCTCTCTCTCTCCCCCCCCCCCGCTGTACCTCACTCTCTCTCTCTCTCTCTCTCTCTCCCCCCGCTGTACCTCACTCTCTCTCTCTCTCCCCCCGCTGTACCTCACTCTCTCTCTCTCTCCCCCCGCTGTACCTCACTCTCTCTCTCTCTCTCTCTCCCCCCGCTGTACCTCACTCTCTCTCTCTCCCCCCCGCTGTACCTCACTCTCTCTCTCTCCCCCCCGCTGTACTTCTCTCTCTCTCTCTCTCTCTCTCCCCCCGCTGTACCTGTACCTCTCTCTCTCTCTCTCCCCCCGCTGTACCTCACTCTCTCCCTCTCTCTCCCCCCGCTGTACCTCACTCTCTCTCTCTCTCTCCCCCCGCTGTCCCTCACTCTCTCTCTCTCTCTCCCCCCGCTGTCCCTCACTCTCTCTCTCCCCCCGCTGTACCTCACTCTCTCTATCTCTCCCCCCGCTGTACCTCACTCTCTCTCTCTCTCCCCCCCCACCGCTGTACCTCACTCTCTCTCTCTCTCTCCCCCCGCTGTACTTCACTCTCTCTCTCTCTCCCCCCGCTGTACCTCACTCTCTCTCTCTCTCCCCCCGCTGTACCTCACTCTCTCTCTCTCTCCCCCCGCTGTACCTCACTCTCTCTCTCTCTCCCCCCGCTGTACCTCACTCTCTCTCTCTCTCTCCCCCCGCTGTACCTCACTCTCTCTCTCTCCCCCCCGCTGGACCTCACTCTCTCTCTCTCTCCCCCCCGCTGTACTTCTCTCTCTCTCTCCCCCCCGCCGTACTTCTCTCTCTCTCTCTCCCCCCGCTGTACCTCACTCTCTCCCTCTCTCTCTCTCTCCCCCCGCTGTACCTCACTCTCTCTCTCTCTCTCCCCCCGCTGTACCTCACTCTCTCTCTCTCTCTCTCTCCCCCCGCTGTACCTCACTCTCTCTCTCTCTCCCCCCGCTGTACCTCACTCTCTCTCTCTCTCTCCCCCCGCTGTACCTCACTCTCTCTCTCTCTCTCTCTCCCCCCGCTGTACCTCACTCTCTCTCTCTCTCTCCCCCCACTGCACCTCACTCTCTCTCTCTATCTATCTCTCCCCCCGCTGTACCTCACTCTCTCTCTCCCCCCGCTGTACCTCACTCTCTCTCTCTCTCTATCTCTCCCCCCGCTGTACCTCACTCTCTCTCTCCCCCCGCTGTACCTCACTCTCTCTCTCCCCCCGCTGTACCTCACTCTCTCTCTCTCTCTCTCTCTCTCTCCCCCCGCTGTACCTCACTCTCTCTCTCTCTCTCCCCCCGCTGTACCTCACTCTCTCTCTCTCTCTCCCCCCGCTGTACCTCACTCTCTCTCTCTCTCTCTACCCCCGCTGTACCTCACTCTCTCTCTCTCTCTCCCCCCGCTGTACCTAACTCTCTCTCTCCCCCCGCTGTACCTCACTCTCTCCCTCTCTCCCCCCGATGTACATCTCTCTCTCTCTCTCTCCCCGCTGTACATCTCTCTCTCTCTCTCCACGCTGTACCTCACTCTCTCTCTCTCCCCCCGCTGTACCTCACTCTCTCTCTCCCCCCGCTGTACCTCACTCTCTCTCTCTCTCCCCCCGCTGTACCTCACTCTCTCTCTCTCCCCCCGCTGTCCCTCACTCTCTCTCTCTCTCTCTCCCCCCGCTGTCCCTCACTCTCTCTCTCCCCCTGCTGTACCTCACTCTCTCTATCTCTCCCCCCGCTGTACCTCACTCTCTCTCTCTCTCTCCCCCCCCCCGCTGTACCTCACTCTCTCTCTCTCTCTCTCTCTCCCCCCGCTGTACCTCACTCTCTCTCTCTCTCCCCCCGCTGTACCTCACTCTCTCTCTCTCTCCCCCCGCTGTACCTCACTCTCTCTCTCTCCCCCCCGCTGTACCTCACTCTCTCTCTCTCCCCCCCGCTGTACTTCTCTCTCTCTCTCTCTCTCTCTCCCCCCGCTGTACCTGTACCTCTCTCTCTCTCTCTCCCCCCGCTGTACCTCACTCTCTCCCTCTCTCTCTCCCCCCGCTGTACCTCACTCTCTCTCTCTCTCTCCCCCCGCTGTACCTCACTCTCTCTCTCTCTCTCCCCCCGCTGTCCCTCACTCTCTCTCTCTCTCTCCCCCGCTGTCCCTCACTCTCTCTCTCCCCCCGCTGTACCTCACTCTCTCTATCTCTCCCCCCGCTGTACCTCACTCTCTCTCTCTCTCCCCCCCCCACCGCTGTACCTCACTCTCTCTCTCTCTCTCTCTCTCTCCCCCCGCTGTACTTCACTCTCTCTCTCTCTCCCCCCGCTGTACCTCACTCTCTCTCTCTCTCCCCCCGCTGTACCTCACTCTCTCTCTCTCTCCCCCCGCTGTACCTCACTCTCTCTCTCTCTCCCCCCGCTGTACCTCACTCTCTCTCTCTCTCTCCCCCCGCTGTACCTCACTCTCTCTCTCTCCCCCCCGCTGGACCTCACTCTCTCTCTCTCTCCCCCCCGCTGTACTTCTCTCTCTCTCTCCCCCCCCGCCGTACTTCTCTCTCTCTCTCTCCCCCCGCTGTACCTCACTCTCTCCCTCTCTCTCTCTCTCCCCCCGCTGTACCTCACTCTCTCTCTCTCTCTCCCCCCGCTGTACCTCTCTCTCTCTCCCCCCGCTGTACCTCTCTCTCTCTCCCCCCGCTGTACCTCTCTCTCTCTCCCCCCGCTGTACCTCTCTCTCTCTCTCCCCCCGCTGTACCTCTCTCTCTCTCTCTCTCCCCCCGCTGTACCTCACTCTCTCTCTCTCTCTCTCTCTCCCCCCCCGCTGTACCTCACTCTCTCTCTCTCTCTCTCTCTCTCTCCCCCCGCTGTACCTCACTCTCTCTCTCTCTCTCTCTCTCCCCCCGCTGTACCTCACTCTCTCTCTCTCTCCCCCCGCTGTACCTCACTCTCTCTCTCTCTCTCTCTCTCCCCCCGCTGTACCTCACTCTCTCTCTCTCTCCCCCCGCTGTACCTCACTCTCTCTCTCTCTCTCTCTCTCTCCCCCCGCTGTACCTCACTCTCTCTCTCTCTATCTCTCCCCCCGCTGCACCTCACTCTCTCTCTCCCCCCGCTGTACCTCACTCTCTCTCTCTCTCTCTATCTATCTCTCCCCCCGCTGTACCTCACTCTCTCTCTCCCCCCGCTGTACCTCACTCTCTCTCTCTCCCCCCGCTGTACCTCACTCTCTCTCTCCCCCCGCTGTACCTCACTCTCTCTCTCCCCCCGCTGTACCTCACTCTCTCTCTCCCCCCGCTGTACCTCACTCTCTCTCTCTCTCTCCCCCCCCGCTGTACCTCACTCTCTCTCTCTCTCTCTCTCTCCCCCCCCCGCTGTACCTCACTCTCTCTCTCTCTCTCTCTCTCCCCCCGCTGTACCTCACTCTCTCTCTCTCTCTCCCCCCGCTGTACCTAACTCTCTCTCTCCCCCCGCTGTACCTCACTCTCTCCCTCTCCCCCCCCGATGTACATCTCTCTCTCTCTCTCTCCCCGCTGTACATCTCTCTCTCTCTCCCCCCGCTGTCCCTCACTCTCTCTCTCTCTCTCTCCCCCCGCTGTCCCTCACTCTCTCTCTCCCCCCGCTGTACCTCACTCTCTCTATCTCTCCCCTCGCTGTACCTCACTCTCTCTCTCTCTCCCCCCCCGCTGTACCTCACTCTCTCTCTCTCTCTCTCTTCCCCCCGCTGTACCTCACTCTCTCTCTCTCTCTCCCCCCGCTGTACCTCACTCTCTCTCTCTCTCTCCCCCCACTGTACCTCACTCTCTCTCTCTCCCCCCCCCGCTGTACCTCTCTCTCTCTCTCTCTCCCCCCGCTGTACCTGTACCTCTCTCTCTCTCTCTCCCCCCGCTGTACCTCACTCTCTCCCTCTCTCTCTCTCTCTCCCCCCGCTGTACCTCAATCTCTCTCTCTCTCTCTCTCTCTCCCCCCGCTGTACCTCACTCTCTCTCTCTCTCTCCCCCCGCTGTACCTCTCTCTCTCTCCCCCCGCTGTACCTCTCTCTCTCTCCCCCCGCTGTACCTCTCTCTCTCTCTCCCCCCGCTGTACCTCACTCTCTCTCTCTCTCTCTCTCTCCCCCCGCTGTACCTCACTCTCTCTCTCTCTCTCTCTCCCCCCGCTGTACCTCAATCTCTCTCCCCCCGCTGTACCTCAATCTCTCTCTCCCCCCGCTGTACCTCACTCTCTCTCTCTCTCTCTCTCCCCCCGCTGTACCTCTCTCTCTCTCTCTCTCCCCCCGCTGTACCTCACTCTCTCTCTCTCTCTCTCTCTCTCCCCCCCGCTGTACCTCACTCTCTCTCTCTCTCTCCCCCCGCTGTACCTCACTCTCTCTCTCTCTATCTCTCCCCCCGCTGTACCTCACTCTCTCTCTCCCCCCGCTGTACCTCACTCTCTCTCTCTCTCTATCTCTCCCCCCGCTGTACCTCACTCTCTCTCTCCCCCCGCTGTACCTCACTCTCTCTCTCCCCCCGCTGTATCTCACTCTCTCTCTCCCCCCGCTGTACCTCACTCTCTCTCTCCCCCCGCTGTATCTCACTCTCTCTCTCCCCCCGCTGTACCTCACTCTCTCTCTCTCTCTCCCCCCGCTGTACCTCACTCTCTCTCTCTCCCCCCGCTGAACCTCACTCTCTCTCTCTCTCTCCCCCCGCTGTACCTCACTCTCTCTCTCTCTCCCCCCGCTGTACCTCACTCTCTCTCTCTCTCTCCCCCCGCTGTACCTCACTCTCTCTCTCTCTCTCTCTCTCCCCGCTGTACCTCACTCTCTCTCTGTCTCTCTCTCTCCCCCCGCTGTTCCTCACTCTCTCTCTCTCTCTCTCTCTCTCTCCCCGCTGTACCTCACTCTCTCTCTCTCTCTCTCTCTCTCCCCCCGATGGACATCTCTCTCTCTCTCTCTCTCTCCACGCTGTAGCTCACTCTCTCTCTCCCTCCCCCCCTGGACCTCACTCTCTCTCTCCCTCCCTCTCTCCACCCCCTGTACCTCACTCTCTCTCTCTCTCTCTCTCGCCCCCCCTGTACCTCACTCTCTCTCTCTCTCTCTCTCTCCCCCCGCTGCACCTCACTCTCTCTCTCTGTCTCTCTCTCCCCCCGCTGTACCTCACTCTCTCTCTCTCTCTCTCTCTCCCCCCGCTGTACCTCACTCTCTCTCTCTCTCTCTCTCTCCCCCCCCGCTGTACCTCACTCTCTCTCTCTCTCTCTCCCCCCGCTGTACCTCACTCTCTCTCTCTCTCTCTCTCTCCCCGCTGAACCTCACTCTCTCTCTCTCTCTTCCCCCCCCCGCTGTACCTCACTCTCTCTCTCTCCCCCCGCTGTACCTCACTCTCTCTCTCTCTCTCTCTCTCCCCCCCCGCTGTACCTCACTCTCTCTCTCTCTCTCTCCCCCCGCTGTACCTCACTCTCTCTCTCTCCCCCCGCTGTACCTCACTCTCTCTCTCTCTCTCCCCCCGCTGTACCTCACTCTCTCTCTCTCTCTCCCCCCGCTGTACCTCACTCTCTCTCTCTCCCCCCGCTGTACCTCACTCTCTCTCTCTCTCTCTCTCCCCCCGCTGTACCTCACTCTCTCTCCCTCTCTCCCCCCGCTGTACCTCACTCTCTCTCTCTCTCTCCCCCCCCCGCTGTACCTCACTCTCTCTCTCTCTCTCCCCCCCCCCGCTGTACCTCACTCTCTCTCTCTCTCTCCCCCCCCGCTGTACCTCACTCTCTCTCTCTCTCTCCCCCCCCGCTGTACCTCACTCTCTCTTTCTCTCTCTCTCTTCCCCCCCCCCCCGCTGTACCTCTCTCTCTCTCTCTCTCCCCCCGCTGTACCTCACTCTCTCTCTCTCCCTCCCCCTGTACCTCTCTCTCTCTCCCCCCGCTGTACCTCACTCTCTCTCTCTCTCTCTCTCTCTTCCCCCCGCTGTAACTCACTCTCTCTCTCTCTCTCTCTCTCTCCCCCCGCTGTACCTCTCTCTCTCTCTCTCTCTCTCCCCCCACTGCACCTCTCTCTCTCTCTCTCTCTCTCTCCCCCCGCTGTACCTCACTCTCTCTCTCTCTCTCTCTCCCCCCGCTGTACCTCACTCTCTCTCTCTCTCTCTCTCTCTCCCCCCGCTGTACCTCACTCTCTCTCTCTCTCTCTCCCCCCGCTGTACCTCACTCTCTCTCTCTCTCTCTCTCCCCCCGCTGTACCTCACTCTCTCTCTCTCTCCCCCCGCTGTACCTCACTCTCTCTCTCTCTCTCTCTCTCCCCCCGCTGTACCTCACTCTCTCTCTCTCCCCCCGCTGAACCTCACTCTCTCTCTCTCTCTCTCTCTCCCCCCGCTGCACCTCACTCTCTCTCTCTCTCTCTCTCTCTCCCCCCCGCTGTACCTCACTCTCTCTCTCTCTCTCTCTCCCCCCCGCTGTACCTCACTCTCTCTCTCTCTCTCTCCCCCCGCTGTACCTCACTCTCTCTCTCTCTCTCCCCCCGCTGTACCTCACTCTCTCTCTCTCTCTCCCCCCGCTGTACCTCACTCTCTCTCTCTCTCTCCCCCCGCTGTACCTCACTCTCTCTCTCTCCCCCCGCTGTACCTCACTCTCTCTCTCTCCCCCCGCTGTACCTCACTCTCTCTCTCTCTCTCTCTACTCACTCTCTCTCTCTCTCTCTCTCTCCCCCCGCTGTACCTCTCTCTCTCTCTCTCTCTCCCCCCGCTGTACCTCACTCTCTCTCTCTCTCTCTCTCTCCCCCCGCTGTACCTCACTCTCTCTCTCTCTCTCTCTCCCCCCGCTGTACCTCACTCTCTCTCTCTCTCTCTCTCTCCCCCCGCTGTACCTCACTCTCTCTCTCTCTCTCTCTCTCTCCCCCCGCTGTACCTCACTCTCTCTCTCTCTCTCCCCCCGCTGTAACTAACTCTCTCTCTCTCTCTCTCTCTCTCCCCCCGCTGTACCTCTCTCTCTCTCCCCCCGCTGTACCTCACTCTCTCTCTCTCTCTCTCTCTCCCCCCGCTGTACCTCACTCTCTCTCTCTCTCCCTCTCTCTCCCCCCGCTGTACCTCACTCTCTCTCTCTCTCCCCCCGCTGTACCTCACTCTCTCTCTCTCTCTCTCTCTCTCTCCCCCCGCTGTACCTCACTCTCTCTCTCTCTCTCTCTCCCCCCGCTGTACCTCACTCTCTCTCTCTCTCTCTCTCCCCCCGCTGTACCTCACTCTCTCTCTCTCTCCCCCAGCTGTACCTCACTCTCTCTCTCTCCCCCCGCTGTACCTCACTCTCTCTCTCTCCCCCCGCTGTACCTCACTCTCTCTCTCTCCCCCCCGCTGTACCTCACTCTCTCTCTCTCACCCCGCTGTACCTCACTCTCTCTCTCTCCCCCCGCTGTACCTCACTCTCTCTCTCTCCCCCCGCTGTACCTCACTCTCTCTCTCTCCCCCCGCTGTACCTCACTCTCTCTCTCTCCCCCCGCTGTACCTCACTCTCTCTCTCTCCCCCCGCTGTACCTCACTCTCTCTCTCTCCCCGCTGTACCTCACTCTCTCTCTCCCCCCCGCTGTACCTCACTCTCTCTCTCTCTCTCTCTCCCCCCGCTGTACCTCACTCTCTCTCTGTCTCTCTCTCTCCCCCGCTGTTCCTCACTCTCTCTCTCTCTCTCTCTCTCTCTCCCCGCTGTACCTCACTCTCTCTCTCTCTCCCCCCGATGGACATCTCTCTCTCTCTCTCTCTCTCTCTCCCCCCGATGGACATCTCTCTCTCTCTCTCTCTCTCTACGCTGTACCTCACTCTCTCTCTCCCTCCCCCCCTGGACCTCACTCTCTCTCTCTCCCTCCCTCTCTCCACCCCCTGTACCTCACTCTCTCTCTCTCTCTCTCTCCCCCCGCTGTACCTCACTCTCTCTCTCTCTCTCTCTCCCCCCGCTGTACCTCACTCTCTCTCTCTCTCTCTCTCCCCCGCTGTACCTCACTCTCTCTCTCTCTCTCTCCTCTCCCCCCGCTGTACCTCACTCTCTCTCTCTCTCTCTCTCCCCCCGCTGTACCTCACTCTCTCTCTCTCTCTCTCTCTCTCTCCCCCCGCTGTACCTCACTCTCTCTCTCTCTCTCCCCCCGCTGTAACCTAACTCTCTCTCTCTCTCTCTCTCCCCCCGCTGTACCTCTCTCTCTCTCCCCCCGCTGTACCTCTCTCTCTCTCTCTCTCTCTCTCCCCCCGCTGTACCTCACTCTCTCTCTCTCTCCCTCTCTCTCCCCCCGCTGTACCTCACTCTCTCTCTCTCTCCCCCCCGCTGTACCTCACTCTCTCTCTCTCTCTCTCTCCCCCGCTGTACCTCACTCTCTCTCTCTCTCTCTCTCCCCCCGCTGTACCTCACTCTCTCTCTCTCTCTCTCTCCCCCCGCTGTACCTCACTCTCTCTCTCTCTCTCTCTCCCCCCGCTGTACCTCACTCTCTCTCTCTCTCTCTCTCTCTCTCTCCCCCCGCTGTACCTCACTCTCTCTCTCTCTCTCCCCCCGCTGTACCTCACTCTCTCTCTCTCCCCGCTGTACCTCACTCTCTCTCTCTCTCTCCCCCCGCTGTACCTCACTCTCTCTCTCTCTCTCTCTCTCTCCCCCCCGCTGTACCTCACTCTCTCTCTCTCCCCCCCCGCTGTACCTCACTCTCTCTCTCTTCCCCCCGCTGTACCTCACTCTCTCTCTCCCCCCCCCGCTGTACCTCACTCTCTCTCTCTCTCTCTCTCTCCCCCCGCTGTACCTCACTCTCTCTCTGTCTCTCTCTCTCCCCCCGCTGTTCCTCACTCTCTCTCTCTCTCTCTCTCTCTCCCCGCTGTACCTCACTCTCTCTCTCTCTCTCTCCCCCCGATGGACATCTCTCTCTCTCTCTCTCTCTCTCTCCCCCCGATGGACATCTCTCTCTCTCTCTCTCTCTCTACGCTGTACCTCACTCTCTCTCTCCCTCCCCCCCTGGACCTCACTCTCTCTCTCTCCCTCCCTCTCTCCACCCCCTGTACCTCACTCTCTCTCTCTCTCTCTCTCTTTCGCCCCCCCTGTACCTCACTCTCTCTCTCTCTCTCCCCCCGCTGTACCTCACTCTCTCTCTCTCTCTCTCTCTCTCCCCCGCTGTACCTCACTCTCTCTCTCTCTCTCTCTCTCCCCCCGCTGTACCTCACTCTCTCTCTCTCTCTCTCTCTCCCCCCGCTGTACCTCACTCTCTCTCTCTCTCTCTCTCCCCCCGCTGAACCTCACTCTCTCTCTCTCCCCCCCGCTGAACCTCACTCTCTCTCTCTCTCTCTCTCGCCGCTGTACCTCACTCTCTCTCTCTCTCTTCCCCCCCCCCCCCCGCTGTACCTCACTCTCTCTCTCTCTCTCCCCCCGCTGTACCCTCACTCTCTCTCTCTCTCTCTCTCTCTCCCCCCCGCTGTACCTCACTCTCTCTCTCTCTCTCCCCCCCGCTGTACCTCACTCTCTCCCCCCGCTGTACCTCACTCTCTCTCTCTCTCCCCCCGCTGTACCTCACTCTCTCTCTCTCTCTCTCCCCCCGCTGTACCTCACTCTCTCTCTCTCCCCCCGCTGTACCTCACTCTCTCTCTCCCCCCGCTGTACCTCACTCTCTCTCTCTCCCCCCGCTGTACCTCACTCTCTCTCTCTCCCCCCGCTGTACCTCACTCTCTCTCTCTCCCCCCGCTGTACCTCACTCTCTCTCTCTCTCTCTCTCTCCCCCGCTGTACCTCACTCTCTCTCGCTCTCTCCCCCCGCTGTACCTCACTCTCTCTCGCTCTCTCCCCCCGCTGTACCTCACTCTCTCTCGCTCTCTCCCCCCGCTGTACCTCACTCTCTCTCTCTCTCTCTCTCCCCCCCCCGCTGTACCTCACTCTCTCTCCCTCTCTCTCTCCCCCCCCGCTGTACCTCTCTCTCTCTCTCTCTCCCCCCGCTGTACCTCACTCTCTCTCTCTCCCTCCCCCTGTACCTCTCTCTCTCTCCCCCCCGCTGTACCTCACTCTCTCTCTCTCTCTCTCTCTCCCCCCCCCGCTGTAACTCACTCTCTCTCTCTCTCTCTCTCTCTCTCCCCCCGCTGTACCTCTCTCTCTCCTCTCTCTCTCTCCCCCCGCTGTACCTCTCTCTCTCTCTCTCTCTCTCTCCCCCCGCTGTACTTCACTCTCTCTCTCTCTCCCCCCGCTGTACCTCACTCTCTCTCTCTCTCTCTCCCCCCGCTGTACCTCACTCTCTCTCTCTCTCTCTCTCTCCCCCCGCTGTACCTCACTCTCTCTCTCTCTCTCTCCCCCCGCTGTACCTCACTCTCTCTCTCTCTCTCTCTCTCCCCCCGCTGTACCTCACTCTCTCTCTCTCTCTCTCTCTCCCCCGCTGTACCTCACTCTCTCTCTCTCTCTCTCCCCCCGCTGTACCTCACTCTCTCTCTCTCTCTCCCCCGCTGTACCTCACTCTCTCTCCTCTCCCCCGCTGAACCTCACTCTCTCTCTCTCTCTCTCTCTCCCCCCGCTGTACCTCACTCTCTCTCTCTCTCTCTCCCCCGCTGTACCTCACTCTCTCTCTCTCTCCCCCGCTGTACCTCACTCTCTCTCTCTCCCCCCGCTGTACCTCACTCTCTCTCTCTCCCCCCGCTGTACCTCACTCTCTCTCTCTCCCCCCCCGCTGGACCTAACTCTCTCTCTCTCTCTCTCTCCCCCCATTGTACCTCACTCTCTCCCTCTCGCCCCCCCGATGTACATCTCTCTCTCTCTCTCTCTCCCCGCTGTACATCTCTCTCTCTCTCTCTCCCCCCGCTGTACCTCACTCTCTCTCTCCCCCCGCTGAACCTCACTCTCTCTCTCCTCTCCCCCCGCTGTACCTCACGCTCTCTCTCTCCCCCCGCTGTACCTCGCTCTCTCTCTCCCCCCCGCTGTACCTCGCTCTCTCTCTCCCCCCGCTGTACCTCGCTCTCTCTCTCCCCCCGCTGTACCTCGCTCTCTCTCTCCCCCCGCTGTACCTCGCTCTCTCTCTCCCCCCGCTGTACCTCGCTCTCTCTCTCCCCCGCTGTCCCTCGCTCCTCTCTCTCCCCCCGCTGTCCCTCACTCTCTCTCTCCCCCCGCTGTCCCTCACTCTCTCTCTCCCCCCGCTGTCCCTCACTCTCTCTCTCCCCCCGCTGTCCCTCACTCTCTCTCTCTCTCCCCCCCCCCCCCGCTGTACCTCACTCTCTCTCTCTCTCTCTCTCTCTCTCCCCCCGCTGTACCTCACTCTCTCTCTCTCTCTCTCTCCCCCCGCTGTACCTCACTCCCTCTCTCTCTCTCCCCTCGCTGTACCTCACTCTCTCTCTCTCTCCCCCCCGCTGTACCTCACTCTCTCTCTCTCTCCCCCCCGCTGTACCTCCTCTCTCTCCTCTCTCCCCCCGCTGTACCTGTACCTCTCTCTCTCTCTCTCCCCCCGCTGTACCTGTACCTCTCTCTCTCTCTCTCTCTCCTCCCCCCGCTGTACCTCACTCTCTCCTCTCTCTCTCTCTCCCCCCGCTGTACCTCCCTCTCTCTCTCTCTCTCTCTCCCCCCGCTGTACCTCTCTCTCTCTCCCCCCGCTGTACCTCTCTCTCTCTCCCCCCGCTGTACCTCTCTCTCTCTCCCCCCGCTGTCCCTCACTCTCTCTCTCCCCCGCTGTACCTCACTCTCTCTCTCTCTCTCCCCCCCCACGCTGTACCTCACTCTCTCTCTCTCTCTCTCCCCCCGCTGTACCTCACTCTCTCTCTCTCTCCCCCCCGCTGTACCTCACTCTCTCTCTCTCCCCCCCCGCTGTACCTCACTCTCTCTCTCTCCCCCCGCTGTACCTCACTCTCTCTCTCTCTCCCCCCGCTGTACCTCTCTCTCTCTCTCCCCCCGCTGTACCTGTACCTCTCTCTCTCTCTCTCTCTCTCCCCCCGCTGTACCTCACTCTCTCCCTCTCTCTCTCTCTCTCTCCCCCCGCTGTACCTCCTCTCTCTCTCTCCTCTCCCCCCGCTGTACCTCTCTCTCTCTCTCTCTCTCCCCCGCTGTACCTCTCTCTCTCTCCCCCCGCTGTACTCTCTCTCTCTCCCCGCTGTACCTCTCTCTCTCTCCCCCGCTGTACCTCACTCTCTCTCTCTCTCTCTCTCTCCCCCCGCTGTACCTCACTCTCTCTCTCTCTCTCTCTCCCCCTGCTGTACCTCACTCTCTCT
This sequence comes from Heptranchias perlo, assembly GCF_035084215.1. Classification (NCBI taxonomy): domain Eukaryota; kingdom Metazoa; phylum Chordata; class Chondrichthyes; order Hexanchiformes; family Hexanchidae; genus Heptranchias; species Heptranchias perlo. The sequence goes on from NC_090351.1 coordinate 1,468,528, forward strand.
CTCTCTCTCCCCCCGCTGTACCTCACTCTCTCTCTCTCTCTCTCCCCCCGCTGTACCTCACTCTCTCTCTCTCTCTCTCTCCCCGCTGTACCTCACTCTCTCTCTCTCACTCCCCCCGCTGTACCTCACTCTCTCTCTCTCTCTCTCCCTCCCCCCGCTGTACCTCACTCTCTCTCTCTCTCTCTCTCTATCTCTCCCCCCGCTGTACCTCACTCTCTGTCTCCCCCGCTGGACCTCACTCTCTCTTTCTCCCCCCGCTGTACCTCACTCTCTCTCTCCCCCCGCTGTACCTCACTCTCTCTCTCTCTCTCTCTCTCCCCCCCGCTGTACCTCACTCTCTCTCTCTCCCCCCGCTGTACCTCACTCTCTCTCTCTCCCCCCGCTGTACCTCACTCTCTCTCTCTCCCCCCGCTGTACCTCACTCTCTCTCTCTCCTCTCTCTCCGCTGTACCTCACTCTCTCTCTCTCCCCCCGCTGTACCTCACTCTCTCTCTCTACCCCCGCTGTACCTCACTCTCTCTCTCTCTCTCTCTCTCCCCCCGCTGTACCTCACTCTCTCTCTCTCTCTCTCTCTCTCCCCCCGCTGTACCTCACTCTCTCTCTCTCTCTCTCTCCCCCGCTGTACCTCACTCTCTCTCTGTCTCTCTCTCTCTCTCTCCCCCCGCTGTTCCTCACTCTCTCTCTTCTCTCTCCCCGCTGTACCTCACTCTCTCTCTCTCTCTCTCTCTCCCCCCGATGGACATCTCTCTCTCTCTCTCTCTCTCCACGCTGTACCTCACTCTCTCTATCTCCCCCCGCTGTACCTCACTCTCTCTCTCCCCCCGCTGTACCTCACTCTCTCTCTCCCCCCGCTGTACCTCACTCTCTCTCTCTCTCTCTCTCTCTCTCTCCCCCCGCTGTACCTCTCTCTCTCTCTCTCTCTCCCCCCGCTGTACCTCACTCTCTCTCTCTCCCCCCGCTGGACCTCACTCTCTCAATCCCTCCCGCTGTACCTCACTCGCTCCTCTCCCCCCGCTGTACCTCACTCTCTCTCTCTCTCTCTCCCCCGCTGTACCTCTCTCTCTCTCTCTCTCTCCCCCCGCTGTACCTCACTCTCTCTCTCTCTCCCCCCGCTGTACCTCACTCTCTCTCTCCCCCCGCTGTACCTCACTCTCTCTCTCCCCCCGCTGTACCTCACTCTCTCTCTCCCCCCGCTGTACCTCACTCTCTCTCTCCCCCCCGCTGTACCTCACTCTCTCTCTCTCTCTCTCCCCCCCCCGCTGTACCTCACTCTCTCTCTCTCTCTCCCCCCCCGCTGTACCTCACTCTCTCTCTCTCTCTCTCTCTCTCTCCCCCCACTGTACCTGTACCTCTCTCTCTCTCTCTCCTCTCTCTCCCCCCGCTGTACCTCACTCTCTCTCTCTCTCTCTCTCTCCCCGCTGTACCTCTCTCTCTCTCTCTCTCTCTCTCCCCCCCGCTGTACCTCTCTCTCTCTCCTCCCCCGCTGTACCTCCCTCACTCTCTCTCTCTCTCTCCCCCCCCGCTGTACCTCACTCTCTCTCTCTCTCTCTCTCCCTCCGCTGTACCTCACTCTCTCTCTCCCCCGCTGTACCTCACTCTCTCTCTCTCTCTCCCCCGCTGTCCCTCACTCTCTCTCTCTCTCTCTCCCCGCTGTACCTCACTCTCTCTCTCTCCCCCCGCTGTACCTCACTCTCTCTCTCTCTCTCTCTCTCTCCCCCGCTGTACCTCACTCTCTCTCTCTCTCTCTCCCCCCGCTGTACCTCACTCTCTCTCTCTCTCTCTCTCTCCCCCCCGCTGTACTCACTCTCTCTCTCTCTCTCTCTCTCCCCCCGCTGCACCTCACTCCTCTCCTCATCTCTCTCTCTCCCCCGCTGTCCTCACTCTCTCCTCCCCCCCCCCTCTCTCTCTCTCTCTCTCTCCCCCCGCTGTACCTCACTCTCTCTCTCTCTCCCCCCGCTGTACCTCACTCTCTCTCTCTCTCCCCCGCTGTACCTAACTCTCTCTCTCTCTCTCTCTCTCCCCCCATTGTACCTCACTCTCTCCCTCTCGCCCCCCGATGTACATCTCTCTCTCTCTCTACCCCCGCTGTACTCACTCTCTCTCTCTCTCCCCCCGCTGTACCTCACTCTCTCTCTCTACCCCCGCTGTACCTCACTCTCTCTCTCTCTCCCCCCGCTGTACCTCACTCTCTCTCTCTCTCTCTCTCTCTGCCCCCCCCCGCTGTACCTCACTCTCTCTCTCTCTCTCTCCCCGCTGTACCTCACTCTCTCTCTGTCTCTCTCTCTCTCTCTCTCTCTCTCCCCCCGCTGTTCCTCACTCTCTCTCTCTCTCTCCCCGCTGTACCTCACTCTCTCTCTCTCTCTCTCTCCCCCCCCGATGGACATCTCTCTCTCTCTCTCTCTCTCCCACGCTGTACCTCACTCTCTCTATCTCCCCCCGCTGTACCTCACTCTCTCTCTCCCCCCGCTGTACCTCACTCTCTCTCTCTCTCTCTCTCTCTCCCCCCGCTGTACCTCTCTCTCTCTCTCTCTCTCTCCCCCGCTGTACCTCTCTCTCTCTCTCTCTCCCCCCGCTGTACCTCACTCTCTCTCTCTCCCCCCGCTGGACCTCACTCTCTCAATCCCTCCCGCTGTACCTCACTCGCTCTCTCCCCCCGCTGTACCTCACTCTCTCTCTCTCTCTCTCTCTCCCCCCGCTGTACCTCTCTCTCTCTCTCTCTCTCTCTCCCCCCGCTGTACCTCACTCTCTCTCTCCCCCCGCTGTACCTACTCACTCTCTCTCTCTCTCTCTCTCCCCCCCCCCCCCCCGCTGTACCTCACTCTCTCTCTCTCTCCCCCCCCCGCTGTACCTCACTCTCTCTCTCTCTCTCTCCCCCCACTGTACCTGTACCTCTCTCTCTCTCTCTCTCTCTCCCCCCGCTGTACCTCACTCTCTCTCTCTCTCCCCCCGCTGTACCTCTCTCTCTCTCTCTCTCTCTCCCCCCCCCGCTGTACCTCTCTCTCTCCCCCCGCTGTGCCTCCCTCACTCTCTCTCTCTCTCTCTCTCTCCCCCCGCTGTACCTCACTCTCTCTCTCTCTCTCTCTCCCTCCGCTATACCTCACTCTCTCTCTCTCCCCCCGCTGTACCTCACTCTCTCTCTCTCTCTCTCTCCCCCGGCTGTACCTCACTCTCTCTCTCTCTCTCCCCCCCGCTGTACCTCACTCTCTCTCTCTCCCCCCGCTGTACCTCACTCTCTCTCTCTCTCCCCCCGCTGTACCTCACTCTCTCTCTCTCTCTCTCTCTCTCCCCCCGCTGTACCTCACTCTCTCTCTCTCTCTCCCCCCGCTGTACCTAACTCTCTCTCTCTCTCTCCCCCCGCTGTACCTAACTCTCTCTCTCTCTCCCCCCATTGTACCTCACTCTCTCCCTCTCGCCCCCCGATGTACATCTCTCTCTCTCTCTCTCTCCCCGCTGTACATCTCTCTCTCTCTCCCCCCGCTGTACCTCACTCTCTCTCCCCCCCCGCTGTACCTCACTCTCTCTCTCTCTCCCCCCGCTGTACCTCACTCTCTCTCCCCCCTGTACCTCACTCTCTCTCCCCCCTGTACCTCACTCACTCTCTCACTCCCTGTACCTCACTCTCTCACTCCCTGTACCTCACTCTCTCACTCCCTGTACCTCACTCTCTCACTCCCTGTACCTCACTCTCTCTCTCTCCCTGTACCTCACTCTCTCTCTCTCCCTGTACCTCACTCTCTCTCTCTCCCTGTACCTCACTCTCTCTCTCTCCCTGTACCTCACTCTCTCTCTCTCCCTGTACCTCACTCTCTCTCCCTGTACCTCACTCTCTCTCTCTCCCTGTACCTCACTCTCTCCCTCCCTGTACCTCACTCTCTCTCCCTCCCTGTACCTCACTCTCTCTCCCTCCCTGTACCTCACTCTCTCTCACTCCCTGTACCTCACTCTCTCTCACTCCCTGTACCTCACTCTCTCACTCCCTGTACCTCACTCTCTCTCTCCCTGTACCTCACTCTCTCACTCCCTGTACCTCACTCTCTCACTCCCTGTACCTCACTCTCTCTCACTCCCTGTACCTCACTCTCTCTCACTCCCTGTACCTCACTCTCTCTCTCCCTGTACCTCACTCTCTCTCTCCCTGTACCTCACTCTCCCCCCCCCCTGTACCTCTCCCTCTCACTCCCCCCCTGTACCTCTCCCTCTCACTCCCCCCCCTGTACCTCTCCCTCTCTCTCCCCCCCTGTACCTCTCCCTCTCTCTCCCCCCCTGTACCTCTCCCTCTCTCTCCCCCCCTGTACCTCTCCCTCTCTGCACCCCCCCCCCCCGTGTACCTCTCTCTCTCTCTCTCTCCCCCCCCGTACCACTCTCTCCCCCCCCCGTACCACTCTCCCTCTCCCCACCCCCCGTACCACTCTCTCTCTCCCCCCCTCCGTACCACTCTCTCTCTCTCCCCCCCCCGTACCACTCTCTCTCTCCCCCCCCCCGTACCACTCTCTCTCCCCCCCCCCCGTACCACTCTCTCTCCCCCCCCCCCCGTACCACTCTCTGTCTCTCTCTCTCTCCACCCCCCCCCCCGTGTACCTCTCTCTCTCTCCCACCCCCGTACCTCTCTCTCTCTCTCTCTCTCTCCCCGCTGCACCTCTCTCTCTCTCTCTCTCTCTCCCCGCTGCACCTCTCTCTCTCTCTCTCTCTCTCCCCCCCCCCCGCTGTACCTCACTCTCTCTCTCTCCCACCGCTGTACCTCACTCTCTCTATCCCCCCCCGCTGGACCTCTCTCTCTCTCACTCTCTCTCTCTCACTCTCTCTCTCTCACTCTCTCTCTCCCCCCGCTGTACCTCACTCTCTCTCTCTCTCTCTCTCCCCCCGCTGTACCTCACTCTCTCTCTCTCTCTCTCTCCCCCCGCTGTACCTCACTCTCTCTCTCTCTCTCTCTCTCCCCCCGCTGTACCTCACTCTCTCTCTCTCTCTCTCCCCCCGCTGTACCTCACTCTCTCTCTCTCTCTCCCCCGCTGTACCTCACTCTCTCTCTCTCCCCCCGCTGAACCTCACTCTCTCTCTCTCTCTCTCTCTCCCCCCGCTGTACCTCACTCTCTCTCTCTCTCTCTCCCCCCGCTGTACCTCACTCTCTCTCTCTCTCCCCCCGCTGTACCTCACTCTCTCTCTCTCCCCCCGCTGTACCTCACTCTCTCTCTCTCCCCCCGCTGTACCTCACTCTCTCTCTCTCCCCCCCCGCTGGACCTAACTCTCTCTCTCTCTCTCTCTCCCCCCCATTGTACCTCACTCTCTCCCTCTCGCCCCCCCGATGTACATCTCTCTCTCTCTCTCTCTCCCCGCTGTACATCTCTCTCTCTCTCTCCCCCCGCTGTACCTCACTCTCTCTCTCCCCCCGCTGAACCTCACTCTCTCTCTCTCTCCCCCCGCTGTACCTCACGCTCTCTCTCTCCCCCCGCTGTACCTCGCTCTCTCTCTCCCCCCGCTGTACCTCGCTCTCTCTCTCCCCCCGCTGTACCTCGCTCTCTCTCTCCCCCCCGCTGTACCTCGCTCTCTCTCTCCCCCCGCTGTACCTCGCTCTCTCTCTCCCCCCGCTGTACCTCGCTCTCTCTCTCCCCCCGCTGTCCCTCGCTCTCTCTCTCCCCCCGCTGTCCCTCACTCTCTCTCTCCCCCCGCTGTCCCTCACTCTCTCTCTCCCCCCGCTGTCCCTCACTCTCTCTCTCCCCCCGCTGTCCCTCACTCTCTCTCTCTCTCCCCCCCCCCCCCCGCTGTACCTCACTCTCTCTCTCTCTCTCTCTCTCTCCCCCCGCTGTACCTCACTCTCTCTCTCTCTCCCCCCGCTGTACCTCACTCCCTCTCTCTCTCTCCCCTCGCTGTACCTCACTCTCTCTCTCTCTCCCCCCCCGCTGTACCTCACTCTCTCTCTCTCTCTCCCCCCCGCTGTACCTCTCTCTCTCTCTCTCCCCCCGCTGTACCTGTACCTCTCTCTCTCTCTCTCCCCCCCGCTGTACCTGTACCTCTCTCTCTCTCTCTCTCCCCCCGCTGTACCTCACTCTCTCCCTCTCTCTCTCTCTCCCCCCGCTGTACCTCCCTCTCTCTCTCTCTCTCTCTCCCCCCGCTGTACCTCTCTCTCTCTCCCCCCCGCTGTACCTCTCTCTCTCTCCCCCCGCTGTACCTCTCTCTCTCTCCCCCCCGCTGTCCCCTCACTCTCTCTCTCCCCCCGCTGTACCTCACTCTCTCTCTCTCTCTCCCCCCCCCACGCTGTACCTCACTCTCTCTCTCTCTCTCTCCCCCCGCTGTACCTCACTCTCTCTCTCTCTCCCCCCGCTGTACCTCACTCTCTCTCTCTCCCCCCCCGCTGTACCTCACTCTCTCTCTCTCCCCCCCGCTGTACCTCACTCTCTCTCTCTCTCCCCCCCGCTGTACCTCTCTCTCTCTCTCTCCCCCCGCTGTACCTGTACCTCTCTCTCTCTCTCTCTCTCTCTCCCCCCGCTGTACCTCACTCTCTCCCTCTCTCTCTCTCTCTCTCCCCCCCGCTGTACCTCCCTCTCTCTCTCTCTCTCCCCCCGCTGTACCTCTCTCTCTCTCTCTCTCTCCCCCCGCTGTACCTCTCTCTCTCTCCCCCCGCTGTACCTCTCTCTCTCTCCCCCCGCTGTACCTCTCTCTCTCTCCCCCCGCTGTACCTCACTCTCTCTCTCTCTCTCTCTCTCTCCCCCCGCTGTACCTCACTCTCTCTCTCTCTCTCTCCCCCTGCTGTACCTCACTCTCTCTCTCTCTCTCCCCCCCGCCTGTACCTCACTCTCTCTCTCTCTCTCTCTCCCCCCGCTGTACCTCACTCTCTCTCTCTCTCTCTCTCCCCGCTGTACCTCACTCTCTCTCTCTCCCCCCGCTGTACCTCACTCTCTCTCTCTCTCTCTCCCTCCCCCCGCTGTACCTCACTCTCTCTCTCTCTCTCTCTCTATCTCTCCCCCCGCTGTACCTCACTCTCTGTCTCCCCCCGCTGGACCTCACTCTCTCTTTCTCCCCCCGCTGTACCTCACTCTCTCTCTCCCCCCGCTGTACCTCACTCTCTCTCTCTCTCTCTCTCTCCCCCCGCTGTACCTCACTCTCTCTCTCTCCCCCCGCTGTACCTCACTCTCTCTCTCTCCCCCCCGCTGTACCTCACTCTCTCTCTCTCCCCCCGCTGTACCTCACTCTCTCTCTCTCTCTCTCTCCGCTGTACCTCACTCTCTCTCTCCCCCCGCTGTACCTCACTCTCTCTCTCTACCCCCGCTGTACCTACCCCCGCTGTACCTCACTCTCTCTCTCTCTCTCTCTCTCTCCCCCCGCTGTACCTCACTCTCTCTCTCTCTCTCTCTCCCCGCTGTACCTCACTCTCTCTCTGTCTCTCTCTCTCTCTCTCCCCCCGCTGTTCCTCACTCTCTCTCTCTCTCTCCCCGCTGTACCTCACTCTCTCTCTCTCTCTCTCTCTCCCCCCGATGGACATCTCTCTCTCTCTCTCTCTCTCTCCACGCTGTACCTCACTCTCTCTATCTCCCCCCGCTGTACCTCACTCTCTCTCTCCCCCGCTGTACCTCACTCTCTCTCTCCCCCCGCTGTACCTCACTCTCTCTCTCTCTCTCTCTCTCTCTCCCCCCGCTGTACCTCTCTCTCTCTCTCTCTCTCTCTCTCCCCCCGCTGTACCTCACTCTCTCTCTCTCCCCCCGCTGGACCTCACTCTCTCAATCCCTCCCGCTGTACCTCACTCGCTCTCTCCCCCCGCTGTACCTCACTCTCTCTCTCTCTCTCTCCCCCCGCTGTACCTCTCTCTCTCTCTCTCTCTCCCCCCGCTGTACCTCACTCTCTCTCTCTCTCCCCCCGCTGTACCTCACTCTCTCTCTCCCCCCGCTGTACCTCACTCTCTCTCTCCCCCCGCTGTACCTCACTCTCTCTCTCCCCCCGCTGTACCTCACTCTCTCTCTCCCCCCGCTGTACCTCACTCTCTCTCTCTCTCTCTCCCCCCCCCCGCTGTACCTCACTCTCTCTCTCTCTCTCCCCCCCCCGCTGTACCTCACTCTCTCTCTCTCTCTCTCTCTCCCCCCACTGTACCTGTACCTCTCTCTCTCTCTCTCTCTCTCTCTCCCCCCGCTGTACCTCACTCTCTCTCTCTCTCTCTCTCTCCCCGCTGTACCTCTCTCTCTCTCTCTCTCTCTCTCCCCCCCCGCTGTACCTCTCTCTCTCTCCCCCCGCTGTACCTCCCTCACTCTCTCTCTCTCTCTCCCCCCCCGCTGTACCTCACTCTCTCTCTCTCTCTCTCTCCCTCCGCTGTACCTCACTCTCTCTCTCTCCCCCCCGCTGTACCTCACTCTCTCTCTCTCTCTCCCCCCGCTGTCCCTCACTCTCTCTCTCTCCCCCCGCTGTACCTCACTCTCTCTCTCTCTCCCCCCGCTGTACCTCACTCTCTCTCTCTCTCTCTCTCTCTCCCCCCGCTGTACCTCACTCTCTCTCTCTCTCTCTCCCCCCGCTGTACCTCACTCTCTCTCTCTCTCTCTCTCTCCCCCCCCGCTGTACCTCACTCTCTCTCTCTCTCTCTCTCCCCCCGCTGCACCTCACTCTCTCTCTCTCTCTCTCTCTCCCCCCGCTGTACCTCACTCTCTCTCTCTCTCTCTCTCTCCCCCCGCTGTACCTCACTCTCTCTCTCTCTCCCCCCGCTGTACCTCACTCTCTCTCTCTCTCCCCCCGCTGTACCTAACTCTCTCTCTCTCTCTCTCTCCCCCCATTGTACCTCACTCTCTCCCTCTCGCCCCCCGATGTACATCTCTCTCTCTCTCTACCCCCGCTGTACCTCACTCTCTCTCTCTCTCCCCCCGCTGTACCTCACTCTCTCTCTCTACCCCCGCTGTACCTCACTCTCTCTCTCTCTCCCCCCGCTGTACCTCACTCTCTCTCTCTCTCTCTCTGCCCCCCCCCGCTGTACCTCACTCTCTCTCTCTCTCTCTCCCCGCTGTACCTCACTCTCTCTCTGTCTCTCTCTCTCTCTCTCTCTCTCTCCCCCCGCTGTTCCTCACTCTCTCTCTCTCTCTCCCCGCTGTACCTCACTCTCTCTCTCTCTCTCTCTCCCCCCCCGATGGACATCTCTCTCTCTCTCTCTCTCTCTCCACGCTGTACCTCACTCTCTCTATCTCCCCCCGCTGTACCTCACTCTCTCTCTCCCCCCGCTGTACCTCACTCTCTCTCTCTCTCTCTCTCCCCCCGCTGTACCTCTCTCTCTCTCTCTCTCTCTCTCCCCCCGCTGTACCTCTCTCTCTCTCTCTCTCCCCCCGCTGTACCTCACTCTCTCTCTCTCCCCCCGCTGGACCTCACTCTCTCAATCCCTCCCGCTGTACCTCACTCGCTCTCTCCCCCCGCTGTACCTCACTCTCTCTCTCTCTCTCTCTCTCCCCCCGCTGTACCTCTCTCTCTCTCTCTCTCTCTCCCCCCGCTGTACCTCACTCTCTCTCTCCCCCCGCTGTACCTCACTCTCTCTCTCTCTCTCTCTCCCCCCCCCCCCCCCGCTGTACCTCACTCTCTCTCTCTCTCCCCCCCCCGCTGTACCTCACTCTCTCTCTCTCTCTCTCCCCCCACTGTACCTGTACCTCTCTCTCTCTCTCTCTCTCTCCCCCCGCTGTACCTCACTCTCTCTCTCTCTCCCCCCGCTGTACCTCTCTCTCTCTCTCTCTCTCTCTCCCCCCCCGCTGTACCTCTCTCTCTCCCCCCGCTGTGCCTCCCTCACTCTCTCTCTCTCTCTCTCTCTCCCCCCGCTGTACCTCACTCTCTCTCTCTCTCTCTCTCCCTCCGCTATACCTCACTCTCTCTCTCTCCCCCCGCTGTACCTCACTCTCTCTCTCTCTCTCTCTCTCTCTCCCCCGGCTGTACCTCACTCTCTCTCTCTCTCTCCCCCCGCTGTACCTCACTCTCTCTCTCTCCCCCCGCTGTACCTCACTCTCTCTCTCTCTCCCCCCGCTGTACCTCACTCTCTCTCTCTCTCCCCCCGCTGTACCTCACTCTCTCTCTCTCTCTCTCTCTCCCCCCGCTGTACCTCACTCTCTCTCTCTCTCTCCCCCCGCTGTACCTAACTCTCTCTCTCTCTCCCCCCGCTGTACCTCACTCTCTCTCTCTCTCTCTCTCTCCCCCCATTGTACCTCACTCTCTCCCTCTCGCCCCCCGATGTACATCTCTCTCTCTCTCTCTCTCCCCGCTGTACATCTCTCTCTCTCTCCCCCCGCTGTACCTCACTCTCTCTCCCCCCCCGCTGTACCTCACTCTCTCTCTCTCTCCCCCCGCTGTACCTCACTCTCTCTCCCCCCTGTACCTCACTCTCTCTCCCCCCTGTACCTCACTCACTCTCTCACTCCCTGTACCTCACTCTCTCACTCCCTGTACCTCACTCTCTCACTCCCTGTACCTCACTCTCTCACTCCCTGTACCTCACTCTCTCTCTCTCCCTGTACCTCACTCTCTCTCTCTCCCTGTACCTCACTCTCTCTCTCTCCCTGTACCTCACTCTCTCTCTCTCCCTGTACCTCACTCTCTCTCTCTCCCTGTACCTCACTCTCTCTCCCTGTACCTCACTCTCTCTCTCTCCCTGTACCTCACTCTCTCCCTCCCTGTACCTCACTCTCTCTCCCTCCCTGTACCTCACTCTCTCTCCCTCCCTGTACCTCACTCTCTCTCACTCCCTGTACCTCACTCTCTCACTCCCTGTACCTCACTCTCTCTCTCCCTGTACCTCATTCTCTCTCTCCCTGTACCTCACTCTCTCACTCCCTGTACCTCACTCTCTCACTCCCTGTACCTCACTCTCTCTCACTCCCTGTACCTCACTCTCTCTCACTCCCTGTACCTCACTCTCTCTCTCCCTGTACCTCACTCTCTCTCTCCCTGTACCTCACTCTCCCCCCCCCTGTACCTCTCCCTCTCACTCCCCCCCTGTACCTCTCCCTCTCACTCCCCCCCTGTACCTCTCCCTCTCTCTCCCCCCCTGTACCTCTCCCTCTCTCTCCCCCCCTGTACCTCTCCCTCTCTCTCCCCCCCTGTACCTCTCCCTCTCTGCACCCCCCCCCCCGTGTACCTCTCTCTCTCTCTCTCTCCCCCCCCGTACCACTCTCTCCCCCCCCCGTACCACTCTCCCTCTCCCCACCCCCCGTACCACTCTCTCTCTCCCCCCCCCGTACCACTCTCTCTCTCCCCCCCCGTACCACTCTCTCTCTCCCCCCCCGTACCACTCTCTCTCTCCCCCCCCGTACCACTCTCTCTCTCCCCCCTCCGTACCACTCTCTCTCTCTCCCCCCCCCGTACCACTCTCTCTCTCCCCCCCCCCGTACCACTCTCTCTCCCCCCCCCCCGTACCACTCTCTCTCCCCCCCCCCGTACCACTCTCTGTCTCTCTCTCTCTCCACCCCCCCCCCGTGTACCTCTCTCTCTCTCCCACCCCCGTACCTCTCTCTCTCTCTCTCTCTCTCCCCGCTGCACCTCTCTCTCTCTCTCTCTCTCTCCCCGCTGCACCTCTCTCTCTCTCTCTCTCTCTCCCCCCCCCCCGCTGTACCTCACTCTCTCTCTCTCCCACCGCTGTACCTCACTCTCTCTATCCCCCCCCGCTGGACCTCTCTCTCTCTCACTCTCTCTCTCTCACTCTCTCTCTCTCACTCTCTCTCTCCCCCCGCTGTACCTCACTCTCTCTCTCTCTCTCTCTCTCCCCCCCCGCTGCACCTCACTCTCTCTCTCTCTCTCTCTCTCCCCCACCCTGCACCTCTCTCTCTCTCTCTCTCTCTCCCCCACCCTGTACCTCTCTCTCTCTCTCTCTCTCTCCCCCACCCTGCACCTCTCTCTCTCTCTCTCTCTCTCCCCCACCCTGTACCTCTCTCTCTCTCTCTCTCTCTCCCCCCCTGTACCTCTCTCTCTCTCTCCCCCCCTGTACCTCTCTCTCTCTCTCCCCCCCTGTACCTCTCTCTCTCTCTCCCCCCCTGTACCTCTCTCTCTCTCTCCCCCCCTGTACCTCTCTCTCTCTCCCCCCCTGTACCTCTCTCTCTCTCTCTCTCTCTCCCCCCTGTACCTCTCTCTCACTCCCCCCCTGTACCTCTCTCTCTCTCTCTCTCTTTCCCCCCCCCCCCCCGTACTTCTCTCTCTCTCCCCCCGCTGTACCTCTCTCTCTCTCTCTCCCCCACCCCCCCCCCCCGGTACCTCTCTCTCTCTCTCTCTCTCTCCCCCCCCCCCCCCCCCGTACCTCTCTCTCTCTCTCTCTCTCCCCCTGTACCTCTCTCTCTCTCACTCTCCCCCCCCCCGTACCTCACTCTCTCTCACTCTCCCCCCGCTGTACCTCACTCTCTCTCACTCTCCCCCCCTGTACCTCACTCTCTCTCACTCTCCCCCCCTGTACCTCACTCTCTCTCACTCTCCCCCCCCTGTACCTCACTCTCTCTCACTCTCTCTCTCTCCCCCCCTGTACCTCACTCTCTCACTCCCTGTACCTCACTCTCTCACTCCCTGTACCTCACTCTCTCACTCCCTGTACCTCACTCTCTCTCTCTCCCTGTACCTCACTCTCTCTCTCTCCCTGTACCTCACTCTCTCTCTCTCCCTGTACCTCACTCTCTCTCTCTCCCTGTACCTCACTCTCTCTCCCTGTACCTCACTCTCTCTCTCTCCCTGTACCTCACTCTCTCTCTCTCCCTGTACCTCACTCTCTCTCCCTCCCTGTACCTCACTCTCTCTCCCTCCCTGTACCTCACTCTCTCTCCCTCCCTGTACCTCACTCTCTCACTCCCTGTACCTCACTCTCTCTCTCCCTGTACCTCATTCTCTCTCTCCCTGTACCTCACTCTCTCACTCCCTGTACCTCACTCTCTCACTCCCTGTACCTCACTCTCTCTCACTCCCTGTACCTCACTCTCTCTCACTCCCTGTACCTCACTCTCTCTCTCCCTGTACCTCACTCTCTCTCTCCCTGTACCTCACTCTCCCCCCCCCTGTACCTCTCCCTCTCACTCCCCCCCTGTACCTCTCCCTCTCTCTCCCCCCCTGTACCTCTCCCTCTCTCTCCCCCCCTGTACCTCTCCCTCTCTCTCCCCCCCTGTACCTCTCCCTCTCTGCACCCCCCCCCCGTGTACCTCTCTCTCTCTCTCTCCCCCCCCGTACCACTCTCTCCCCCCCCCCGTACCACTCTCCCTCTCCCCACCCCCCGTACCACTCTCTCTCTCCCCCCCCCGTACCACTCTCTCTCTCCCCCCCCGTACCACTCTCTCTCTCTCCCCCCCGTACCACTCTCTCTCTCCCCCCTCCGTACCACTCTCTCTCTCTCCCCCCCGTACCACTCTCTCTCTCCCCCCCCCCGTACCACTCTCTCTCCCCCCCCCCGTACCACTCTCTCTCCCCCCCCCCCGTACCACTCTCTGTCTCTCTCTCTCTCCACCCCCCCCCCCGTGTACCTCTCTCTCTCTCCCACCCCCGTACCTCTCTCTCTCTCTCTCTCTCTCTCCCCGCTGCACCTCTCTCTCTCTCTCTCTCTCTCCCCGCTGCACCTCTCTCTCTCTCTCTCTCTCCCCCCCCCCCCGCTGTACCTCACTCTCTCTCTCTCCCACCGCTGTACCTCACTCTCTCTATCCCCCCCCGCTGGACCTCTCTCTCTCTCACTCTCTCTCTCTCACTCTCTCTCTCTCACTCTCTCTCTCCCCCCGCTGTACCTCACTCTCTCTCTCTCTCTCTCTCTCCCCCCCCGCTGCACCTCACTCTCTCTCTCTCTCTCTCTCTCCCCCACCCTGCACCTCTCTCTCTCTCTCTCTCTCTCCCCCACCCTGTACCTCTCTCTCTCTCTCTCTCTCTCCCCCACCCTGCACCTCTCTCTCTCTCTCTCTCTCTCTCTCCCCCACCCTGTACCTCTCTCTCTCTCTCTCTCTCTCCCCCCCTGTACCTCTCTCTCTCTCTCCCCCCCTGTACCTCTCTCTCTCTCTCCCCCCCTGTACCTCTCTCTCTCTCTCCCCCCCTGTACCTCTCTCTCTCTCTCCCCCCCTGTACCTCTCTCTCTCTCTCCCCCCCTGTACCTCTCTCTCTCTCTCTCTCTCTCCCCCCTGTACCTCTCTCTCACTCCCCCCCTGTACCTCTCTCTCTCTCTCTCTCTCTCTTTCCCCCCCCCCCCGTACTTCTCTCTCTCTCCCCCCGCTGTACCTCTCTCTCTCTCTCTCCCCCACCCCCCCCCCCGGTACCTCTCTCTCTCTCTCTCTCTCTCCCCCCCCCCCCCCCCGTACCTCTCTCTCTCTCTCTCTCTCCCCCTGTACCTCTCTCTCTCTCACTCTCCCCCCCCCCGTACCTCACTCTCTCTCACTCTCCCCCCGCTGTACCTCACTCTCTCTCACTCTCCCCCCCTGTACCTCACTCTCTCTCACTCTCCCCCCCTGTACCTCACTCTCTCTCACTCTCCCCCCCCTGTACCTCACTCTCTCTCACTCTCTCTCTCTCCCCCCCTGTACCTCACTCTCTCTCTCTCTCCCCCCCCCTGTACCTCACTCTCTCTCACTCACTCTCTCGCCCCCCTGCACCTCACTCCACTCGCCCCCCCCCTGCACCTCACTCCACTCGCCCCCCCCTGCACCTCACTTTCTCGCCCACCCCTGCACCTCACTCTCTCGCCCCCCCCTGCACCTCACTCTCTCGCCCCCCCCTGCACCTCACTCTCTCGCCCCCCCCTGCACCTCACTCTCTCGCCCCCCCCTGCACCTCACTCTCTCGCCCCCCCCTGCACCTCACTCTCTCGCCCCCCCCTGCACCTCACTCTCTCGCCCCCCCCTGCACCTCACTCTCTCGCCCCCCCCCTGCACCTCACTCTCTCGCCCCCCCTGCACCTCACTCTCTCGCCCCCCCCTGCACCTCACTCTCTCGCCCCCCCCCTGTACCTCACTCTCTCTCTCCACCCCTGTACCTCACTCTCTCTCTCTCTCTCTCTCCCCCCTGTACCTCACTCTCTCTCTCACTCCCTGTACCTCACTCTCTCTCTCACTCTCCCCCCCCGTACCTCACTCTCTCACTCCCTGTACCTCACTCTCCCTCACTCTCTCTCTCTCTCCCCCCCTGTACCTCACTCTCTCTCTCCCCCCCCCTGTACCTCACTCTCTCTCTCCCCCCCTGTACCTCACTCTCTCTCTCCCCCCCTGTACCTCACTCTCTCTCTCCCCCCCGTACCTCACTCTCTCTCTCCCCCCCTGTACCTCACTCTCTCTCTCCCCACCTGTACCTCACTCTCTCTCCCCCCCTGTACCTCACTCTCTCTCTCCCCCCCTGTACCTCACTCTCTCTCTCCCCCCCTGTACCTCACTCTCTCTCTCCCCCCCTGTACCTCACTCTCTCTCTCCCCCCCTGCACCTCACTCTCACTCTCTCACTCCCTGTACCTCACTCTCTCTCCCCCCTGTACCTCACTCTCTCTCTCCCCCCTGCACCTCACTCTCTCACTCCCTGTACCTCACTCTCTCACTCCCTGTACCTCACTCTCTCACTCCCTGTACCTCACTCTCTCACTCCCTGTACCTCACTCTCTCCCCCCCTGTACCTCACTCTCTCACTCCCTGTACCTCACTCTCTCACTCCCTGTAACTCACTCTCTCTCACTCCCTGTACCTCACTCTCTCTCACTCCCTGTACCTCACTCTCTCTCACTCCCTGTACCTCACTCTCTCACTCCCTGTACCTCACTCTCTCACTCCCTGTACCTCACTCTCTCACTCCCTGTACCTCACTCTCTCACTCCCTGTACCTCACTCTCTCACTCCCTGTACCTCACTCTCTCACTCCCTGTACCTCACTCTCTCTCTCTCCCTGTACCTCACTCTCTCTCTCTCCCTGTACCTCACTCTCTCTCTCTCCCTGTACCTCACTCTCTCACTCCCTGTACCTCACTCTCTCTCTCTCCCTGTACCTCACTCTCTCTCTCCCTGTACCTCACTCTCTCTCTCTCCCTGTACCTCACTCTCTCTCTCTCCCTGTACCTCACTCTCTCTCTCTCCCTGTACCTCACTCTCTCTCTCTCCCTGTACCTCACTCTCTCTCTCTCCCTGTACCTCACTCTCTCTCTCTCCCTGTACCTCACTCTCTCTCTCTCTCCCTGTACCTCACTCTCTCTCACTCCCTGTACCTCACTCTCTCTCACTCCCTGTACCTCACTCTCTCTCCCTGTACCTCACTCTCTCTCCCTGTACCTCACTCTCTCTCCCTGTACCTCACTCTCTCTCCCTGTACCTCACTCTCTCTCCCTGTACCTCACTCTCTCTCCCTGTACCTCACTCTCTCTCCCTGTACCTCACTCTCTCTCCCTGTACCTCACTCCCTCTCCCTGTACCTCACTCTCTCTCCCTGTACCTCACTCTCTCTCCCTGTACCTCACTCTCTCACTCCCTGTACCTCACTCTCACTCACTCTCTCTCCATACCTCACTCTCTCATTCCCTGTACCTCACTCTCACTCTCTCTCACTCTCCATACCTCACTCTCTCACTCCCTGTACCTCACTCTCTCTCTCTCCCTGTACCTCACTCTCTCTCTCTCCCTGTACCTCACTCTCTCTCTCTCCCTGTACCTCACTCTCTCTCTCTCCCTCCATACCTCACTCTCTCACTCCCTGTACCTCACTCTCTCTCTCTCCCTGTACCTCACTCTCTCACTCCCTGTACCTCACTCTCTCACTCTCTCTCACTCTCTCTCCATACCTCACTCTCTCACTCCCTGTACCTCACTCTCACTCTCTCTCACTCTCCATACCTCACTCTCTCACTCCCTGTACCTCACTCTCTCTCTCTCCCTGTACCTCACTCTCTCTCTCTCCCTGTACCTCACTCTCACTCTCTCTCACTCTCTCTCCATACCTCACTCTCTCACTCCCTGTACCTCACTCTCACTAGCACTCACTCTCTCTCCATACCTCACTCTCTCACTCCCTGTACCTCACTCACTCTCACTCACTCTCTCTCCATACCTCACTCTCTCACTCCCTGTACCTCACTCTCACTCTCACTCACTCTCTCTCCATACCTCACTCTCTCACTCCCTGTACCTCACTCTCACTCTCACTCACTCTCTCTCCATACCTCACTCTCTCACTCCCTGTACCTCACTCTCTCTCTCTCCCTGTACCTCACTCTCTCACTCCCTGTACCTCACTCTCTCACTCTCCCTGTACCTCACTCTCTCTCCCTGTACCTCACTCTCTCTCCCTGTACCTCACTCTCTCTCCCTGTACCTCACTCTCTCTCACTCCATGTACCTCACTCTCTCTCACTCCCTGTACCTCACTCTCTCTCTCCCTGTACCTCACTCTCTCACTCCCTGTACCTCACTCTCTCTCACTCCCTGTACCTCACTCTCTCTCACTCCCTGTACCTCACTCTCTCTCTCCCTGTACCTCACTCTCTCACTCCCTGTACCTCACTCTCTCACTCCCTGTACCTCACTCTCTCTCACTCCCTGTACCTCACTCTCTCTCACTCCCTGTACCTCACTCTCTCTCACTCCCTGTACCTCACTCTCTCTCACTCTCCGTACCTCACTCTCTCTCACTCTCCGTACCTCACTCTCTCACTCCCTGTACCTCACTCTCTCACTCCCTGTACCTCACTCTCTCACTCTCCATACCTCACTCTCTCTCACTCTCTCTCCAAACCTCACTCTCTCACTCCCTGTACCTCACTCTCACTCTCTCCATACCTCACTCTCACTCCCTGTACCTCACTCTCTCACTCCCTGTACCTCACTCTCTCTCACTCCCTGTACCTCACTCTCTCTCACTCCCTGTACCTCACTCTCTCACTCCCTGTACCTCACTCTCACTCTCCATACCTCACTCTCTCACTCCCTGTACCTCACTCTCTCTCTCTCCCTGTACCTCACTCTCTCTCTCTCCCTGTACCTCACTCTCTCACTCCCTGTACCTCACTCTCACTCTCTCTCACTCTCTCTCCATACCTCACTCTCTCACTCCCTGTACCTCACTCTCACTCTCTCTCACTCTCCATACCTCACTCTCTCACTCCCTGTACCTCACTCTCTCTCTCTCCCTGTACCTCACTCTCTCACTCCCTGTACCTCACTCTCACTCTCTCTCACTCTCTCTCCATACCTCACTCTCTCACTCCCTGTACCTCACTCTCACTCTCTCTCACTCTCTCTCCATACCTCACTCTCTCACTCCCTGTACCTCACTCTCACTCTCACTCACTCTCTCTCCATACCTCACTCTCTCACTCCCTGTACCTCACTCTCACTCTCACTCACTCTCTCTCCATACCTCACTCTCTCACTCCCTGTACCTCACTCTCTCTCTCTCCCTGTACCTCACTCTCTCTCCCTGTACCTCACTCTCTCTCTCTCCCTGTACCTCACTCTCTCTCTCTCCCTGTACCTCACTCTCTCTCTCTCTCCCTGTACCTCACTCTCTCTCTCTCTCCCTGTACCTCACTCTCTCTCTCTCTCTCCCTGTACCTCACTCTCTCACTCCATGTACCTCACTCTCTCTCACTCCCTGTACCTCACTCTCTCTCTCCCTGTACCTCACTCTCTCTCTCCCTGTACCTCACTCTCTCACTCCCTGTACCTCACTCTCTCTCACTCCCTGTACCTCACTCTCTCTCACTCCCTGTACCTCACTCTCTCTCACTCCCTGTACCTCACTCTCTCTCACTCCCTGTACCTCACTCTCTCTCACTCCCTGTACCTCACTCTCTCACTCCCTGTACCTCACTCTCTCACTCCCTGTACCTCACTCTCTCTCTCCCTGTACCTCACTCTCTCACTCCCTGTACCTCACTCTCTCACTCCCTGTACCTCACTCTCTCTCACTCCCTGTACCTCACTCTCTCTCACTCCCTGTACCTCACTCTCTCTCACTCCCTGTACCTCACTCTCTCTCACTCCCTGTACCTCACTCTCTCTCCCTGTACCTCACTCTCTCTCCCTGTACCTCACTCTCTCTCCCTGTACCTCACTCTCTCTCCCTGTACCTCACTCTCTCTCCCTGTACCTCACTCTCTCTCACTCCCTGTACCTCACTCTCTCACTCCCTGTACCTCACTCTCTCACTCCCTGTACCTCACTCTCTCACTCCCTGTACCTCACTCTCTCACTCTCCATACCTCACTCTCTCTCTCCCTGTACCTCACTCTCTCACTCCCTGTACCTCACTCTCTCACTCCCTGTACCTCACTCTCTCTCACTCTCTCTCCATACCTCACTCTCTCACTCCCTGTACCTCACTCTCACTCTCTCCATACCTCACTCTCACTCCCTGTACCTCACTCTCTCTCTCCCTGTACCTCACTCTCTCTCTCCCTGTACCTCACTCTCTCACTCCCTGTACCTCACTCTCTCTCACTCCCTGTACCTCACTCTCTCTCACTCCCTGTACCTCACTCTCTCACTCCCTGTACCTCACTCTCTCTCACTCCCTGTACCTCACTCTCTCTCACTCCCTGTACCTCACTCTCTCTCACTCCCTGTACCTCACTCTCTCTCACTCCCTGTACCTCACTCTCTCTCTCCCTGTACCTCACTCTCTCACTCCCTGTACCTCACTCTCTCTCACTCCCTGTACCTCACTCTCTCTCACTCCCTGTACCTCACTCTCTCTCACTCCCTGTACCTCACTCCCTCTCACTCCCTGTACCTCACTCTCTCTCACTCCCTGTACCTCACTCTCTCTCCCTGTACCTCACTCTCTCTCCCTGTACCTCACTCTCTCTCCCTGTACCTCACTCTCCCTCCCTGTACCTCACTCTCTCTCACTCCCTGTACCTCACTCTCTCACTCCCTGTACCTCACTCTCTCACTCCCTGTACCTCACTCTCTCACTCTCCATACCTCACTCTCTCTCTCCCTGTACCTCACTCTCTCACTCCCTGTACCTCACTCTCTCACTCTCCATACCTCACTCTCTCTCACTCTCTCTCCATACCTCACTCTCTCACTCCCTGTACCTCACTCTCACTCTCTCCATACCTCACTCTCACTCCCTGTACCTCACTCTCTCACTCCCTGTACCTCACTCTCTCTCACTCCCTGTACCTCACTCTCTCTCACTCCCTGTACCTCACTCTCTCTCACTCCCTGTACCTCACTCTCTCTCACTCCCTGTACCTCACTCTCTCTCACTCCCTGTACCTCACTCTCTCTCACTCCCTGTACCTCACTCTCTCTCACTCCCTGTACCTCACTCTCTCATTCCCTGTACCTCACTCTCACTCTCTCTCACTCTCCATACCTCACTCTCTCACTCCCTGTACCTCACTCTCTCTCTCTCCCTGTACCTCACTCTCTCTCTCTCCCTGTACCTCACTCTCTCTCTCTCTCACTCTCTCTCCATACCTCACTCTCTCACTCCCTGTACCTCACTCTCTCTCTCTCCCTGTACCTCACTCTCTCACTCCCTGTACCTCACTCTCACTCTCTCTCACTCTCTCTCCATACCTCACTCTCTCACTCCCTGTACCTCACTCTCACTCTCTCTCACTCTCCATACCTCACTCTCTCACTCCCTGTACCTCACTCTCTCTCTCTCCCTGTACCTCACTCTCTCACTCCCTGTACCTCACTCTCACTCTCTCTCCATACCTCACTCTCTCACTCCCTGTACCTCACTCTCACTCTCACTCACTCTCTCTCCATACCTCACTCTCTC
Source organism: Heptranchias perlo (assembly GCF_035084215.1). Classification (NCBI taxonomy): domain Eukaryota; kingdom Metazoa; phylum Chordata; class Chondrichthyes; order Hexanchiformes; family Hexanchidae; genus Heptranchias; species Heptranchias perlo. Next base: position 1,489,182 of record NC_090351.1, read on the forward strand.
ACTCCCTGTACCTCACTCTCTCACTCTCACTCACTCTCTCTCCATACCTCACTCTCTCACTCCCTGTACCTCACTCTCACTCTCTCTCACTCTCTCTACCTCACTCTCACTCTCACTCACTCTCTCTCCATACCTCACTCTCTCACTCCCTGTACCTCACTCTCTCACTCTCACTCACTCTCTCTCCATACCTCACTCTCTCACTCCCTGTACCTCACTCTCACTCTCTCTCACTCTCTCTCCATACCTCACTCTCTCACTCCCTGTACCTCACTCTCACTCTCTCTCACTCTCTCTCCATACCTCACTCTCTCACTCCCTGTACCTCACTCTCACTCTCTCTCACTCTCTCTCCATACCTCACTCTCTCACTCCCTGTACCTCACTCTCACTCTCACTCACTCTCTCTCCATACCTCACTCTCTCACTCCCTGTACCTCACTCTCTCACTCTCTCTCACTCTCTCTCCATACCTCACTCTCTCACTCCCTGTACCTCACTCTCACTCTCACTCACTCTCTCTCCATACCTCACTTTCTGTCTTCTTTCGACGTTCGACTTTCTTCCCGCCACCGTGTGCCCCTTCACCCGCCGTGAGATCACACCTGTGAGCATCACGACACTAACGAAGGATTAAACCCCGAACACCTCAACTAATTGACCGTTCCCAACAACACTGGTCGCTGTTTTAACGACCGAGAGACCATCCCAATGCCAAGACCGTCCACCTACAATGGATGACAAGCTGCACTCGATCTTCTCGCGGATCCACACCAGGGCGGTGAAGCGGCGCGCCCGTCCCCAACAGCTCGCGCGCCGTCTCCCGGCATACAATGAGCACGTGGGCGGGGCGGGGCGGGAAGAGCGGCACGTGGGCGGGCGGGGCCGGGAGGCGCGGCACGGGGCGGGGCCGAGAGGAGCGGCACGTGGCGGGGCGGGGCCGGGAGGAGCGGCACGTGGCGGGGCGGGGCCGGGCCGGGAGGTGCGGCACGTGGGCGGGCGGGGCCGGGAGGCGCGGCACGGGGCGGGGCCGGGAGGAGCGGCACGGGGCGGGGCCGGGAAGGGCGGCACGTGGCGGGGCGGGGCCGGGAGGCGCGGCACGTGGGCGGGGCGGGGCCGGGAGGAGCGGCACGTGGCGGGGCGGGGCCGGGAAGGGCGGCACGTGGCGGGGCGGGGCTGGGAGGCGCGGCACGTGGGCGGGGCGGGGCGGGGCCGGGAGGCGCGGCACGTGGCGGGGCGGGGCCGGGAAGGGCGGCACGTGGCGGGGCGGGGCCGGGAGGCGCGGCACGTGGGCTGGGCGGGGCGGGGTTAGGCCGGGACGCCGGGCGCGCGGAGGCGGCTGTCCGCTGTTTGTCGGCCGGAGCCCGGAGCCCGGAGCCCGTCACACGGCCGCACCAGCGGAACATTGCTCCCGGCCTTTTCTCGACTGAATCTGGCGCAAGTAAGTGGGGAACTCCGGTTTACGGTGGTTGCGGTGACGAAGTGGGAGAAGCTGCCATGAAATTCCGGCAGCCCTGCTCGAGGATCAGTCCAATAATCGGTCCCCCGGCCCGGACTCCTCACCATCCAGAGCTGGAGCCCAATTCACACAGAGAGTCCCCATCGGAATTCCCAGCACATGTCATGTCTCCCTCCTGGGACCTTAAAACCAGTTTAAACCCAGGCTTGGTGCCTTGTCGGAGTGAAATCGGGAAACACTTTTTCCACACAAAGGGTAGTAGAAATTTGGAAAACTCCGTCAAAAGGCTGTGAAAGTTGGGGGACAACTGGAGCTTTCAACACTGAGATTGGTAAATGTTTGTTAGATGAGGATATTTAGGGATGGAGTTGTTCTACAGATCAGGCTCGAGGGGATGAATGACCTTCTGTTCCTATGAAGTACCGCCAGCAGTGCGGGAGCAGCTCCGAGCAATTTACAGACTAAACACACAGACCAGGCAGTTACTATCCCACTCCCCACACTTCTGGAGAGACGCCGTTCCCCATCCAACTCCCCCCTTTTCACACAGACACTGTACCCCATCCAACTCCCCCCCCCTTTCACACAGACACTGTACCCCATCCAACTCCCCCCCCCCTTTCACACAGACACTGTACCCCATCCAACTCCCCCCCTCTCACACAGACACTGTACCCCATCCAACTCCCCCCCCCTCTCACACAGACACTGTACCCCATCCAACTCCCCCCCCTCTCACACAGACACTGTACCCCATCCAACTCCCCCCCCCTCTCACACAGACACTGTACCCCATCCAACTCCCCCCCTCTCACACAGACACTGTACCCCATCCAACTCCCCCCTTTCACACTGACACTGTACCCCATCCAATTCCCCCCTTTCACACTGACACTGTACCCCATCCAATTCCCCCCTCTCACACAGACACTGTACCCCATCCAACTCCCCCCTTTCACACTGACACTGTACCCCATCCAATTCCCCCCTTTCACACAGACACTGTACCCCATCCAACTCCCCCCTTTCACACTGACACTGTACCCCATCCAATTCCCCCCTTTCACACAGACACTGTACCCCATCCAACTCCCCCCTTTCACACTGACACTGTACCCCATCCAATTCCCCACCCTTTAACATGGACACTGTACCCCATCCATCTCCCCACCCCCTTTCACATGGACACTCTACCCCATCCAACTCCCCCTCCCTTTCACACACACACTGTACCCCATCCATCTCCCCACCCCCTTTCACACAGACACTGTACCCCATCCATCTCCCCACCCTTTCACAGAGACACTGTACCCCATCCAACTCCCCCTCCCTTTCACATAGACACTGTACCCCATCCATCTCCCCACCCCCTTTCACATAGACACTGTACCCCATCCAGCTCCCCACCCTTTCACAGAGACACTGTACCCCATCCAGCTCCCCACCCTGTCATAGAGACACTGTACCTGTAAGGGGGTTTCTTTTTTTACTGTTTCTCGGGCTTATAATAGGTCAGCCAGTTATGTTTTTCCTGAGCTGCCCTGCCCGCAGTGCGGTTGCGAATCGCTTACCCCTTCCTGATTCTGAGCTGAGGACTTATCGAGTGGTAACAAAGACAGACAAACAGACCAGTGGATTGGTACAAGGAAAACCAATGTTTATTAATAAGAAAACTAAAACTACAAGGTAAACAGTATAATACAGAAGATAAAGAAATCGCTATGGATGTAATACAGTCTTACACTTATCGGGTTGAAAGAAACAGACACATCGAGGGAAAATTCTAAAATCACAAGTTTAGCAATATCCCTTAACCCCCAACCTTACACTTATGCTAGGTTGTCTTGTGGCGGCCAGAAAATTAATGCTCACCGGTGAAAACAGATGAAAAGGCCTGGCCCCTGTGCCTGCTGCTGCCGTCGACATGTGGTTGCGAGGTTTACTGGATGGCCTTCCTTCTTAGTTGCTAGCAGACAGACAGGATAGGGCCAAGAGGCGAAGAGAGAGAGCTACTCCAGAGAGAGATATACTGGGCAGCCCAGTTATACCCTCTTGGTAACAGGTTTTTTTCATACCTTATCAGCTTGCTTCATTGTTTGATTTAAGCACGAAACGTAAGACAAAGGACCCCATCTCTGGCCCATTTACATTATGGCCGTTTCCTGTATCGATCTGTTTGCTAACTGCTTTACCATTGTTCCGAATGTACCTTGATGGTTCACCTTTTGTCCTGCGATCACTTCCTGCTCGAATTTTGATGTGTTGGCCGGCCATGTTGATAGCTTGCCTCAGGGCTAGAATGCAGCTGCATTGTTTAAAGAAACCTGTCTGAGACACGAAACCTGCCAAGTTGTTGAGAATGCAATTTCAAATCTGCCGGTCCTCGGCCATGTGTCTGACTGCAGCCATTTTGAGAGACCTTGGATTTTTTAAAAACATGATGTGGAGATGCCGGTGATGGACTGGGGTTGACAATTGTAAACAATTTTACAACACCAAGTTATAGTCCAGCAATTTTATTTTAAATTCACAAGCTTTCGGAGATTTCCTCCTTCCTCAGGCAAATGTTTCAAGAGCTCCTTGAAGCCTACGCATTTATACATATAGAACAATACATGGTGTTTACAGACTGCCCCTGCAACTGCCCGTTGCCAAGGCAATCACCGTGTTCAGACAGAGAGGTGTCACCTGCAGAACCCCCGAATACACATTCAACAAAAAAACAAACAGGGAAAAAAAACAGAGAAAAAAAACAGAGAGAGGCAGAAACATCCGGAAGGCAGAGAGAGCCAGCAAATGACCCATTATATTAAAAACAGATAACATTTGTTCGCTGGTGGGGTAACGTGTAGCGTGACATGAACCCAAGATCCCGGTTGAGGCCGTCCTCATGGGTGCGGAACTTGGCTATGTTTTATGGGCGTTACAGTGCTGAACCATGTGCATTGATTAGCTTTTTCCTCGAATGCTGGTAATAAAAACAGAATTTGATTTTCTTTCCATTCAATGTAAAAAAAGGTGCCCCTGCTTGAATACTTTGCCTTGATTCTGTAAGATTCTCAAAATTCACAGATCCCCCAAAACTCGGAGAAAAACCCTAAAGAAAAGGACTTTGGACTCTTTTCTAACCATTTCAGGGTGATGACATATTGGGCCTAACAGAGGGTGATTCAAGGTCAAAAACCAAGATTTGGTATTTTAAAAAGGCATGTTTGGGCTTGTAAAGGAAAAAAAGGCTGCAACAGGAGTTGGGATCAACCTCTGTAATAGACGTTTTGAGTATTGGAGTTAATCAAACTGTCTGGGGGAACTGTGTGACCTCACTCAGCCCCTACCAGACATTTACATTCAGACAATAGACCCACGGAAGAGCAGTCCCCACCCAAATTACAGGACCCATCCAAAACATGCATAAAACAAATCCAATCAGCCCACTCCATAGAAATCTCAGGCCCAGTCAGGAAACTCGAAACCTGAGCACAATGACTACAATCAAGCAAGAGCTCAACAACTCATGAAACCATCCCGAAACCACTTCACACATTTCATAAACAAGTTACTCTTAAACAGCCAGCCAAAATCTTACAATAAACCAGGTCAGATTTGGCGCGCAGATAAGGAGGCTTCAATTAGTATAATTGAAGGCCCATTTTCTCAAGAAGTTCAGTTCAGCCAGGAGTTCGACAGCTCGGGAGACAACAGTTCAACAAGGCGAGGGGGCAACAGAAAGAAGTTCAACAGAGAAGGTCAGCAGCTCTAGAAGCAGGCCGACACACAAGAAGAAACCAGAGCAACAGCCCCAGTGACCATCAGACACCTCACGGCAACAAGGGCCTTACGAAACAACCAACCGAATATTGCCACCAACCAATCGGGTAATATTGGGCCACCGCGACCAAAGAAAACCAACTCGGGAGAAAACCGAAGATCCGCAAAGTTTCCACTCTACAATCTATTCCTGACTTACCCCTGGGTGAGTTTTCTACTCAAAAGACTCTAAATCCTATCACTTTACAAAGAAAAGTGGGTACTCACCCGATAGATCCAAGACGCACCCGACCGCATCAGCGGGCTCGCGAAGACTGACGAGCTACGCAGTTGAAGTCCTCTACCGTGTCCGGGGTACGGCAGACACCAATCAACACATACAGCGAACCCCGAAATTGCGAACCAACTCAACTGTCAAGGATTCGTTTGGTGAGCATTCTCTCTGGTCCTTTAGAGCCCAACTTAGCTTGTAAAGTGGGATTGGGAGGGGTGAGGTATCTTTCTACAGTAATTTCCCTCGGGTGTACCGAAGTGTTCCCCATTCTATTAGAGTGTTAAGATTGTTGTGTTGTATTTTCTCTCTTGAATAAAGATCAAAGTTTCTTGCACTAAAACCAGTTGTCTGCTGCACTTTTGTCACAACCCCCAAATAAGTCCAAGGTCTAGAACCAAGGGAGTGGGAGCGATTCGAACCACTCGGAAGTCAGAGGTGAAGCTGGCACACACCACCACCCCCTACAATTCCCAACAGCTGTTTCAGCTCCAGTGAGAGGAATGAGCAGCATGGATCATGATACCCAAGGCCAATCACCAATTAATTATTCAATAAACTGCCTGCCTCCTCTACAATTGATGAAGCTAATGAGCCATATATGCAGTTGGGTAATCTGCATGTGTAGCACTGGTATTTTAGCATTGCATATCTCTTATACATTGCTGTAATAAATAGAAGACTATCTTGTTGCAGTAGATGTACATGCTCAGTTTTGTAATTATTTGAAGTCCCCACTGAACCTTACATTATGTCTGAATAAACATTCCAATTGTGTTTATTTCCAGACCCTCTACAATCTTCCGTCAATGAATTACAAAGTAATACAAGAGAAGACATTGGAGTGTCATTTCTACAATGCGCTTACTCCCACCAGGGAGCTAGCTAGTGTTCAGTTAACAATATTCAAGTATCCTACATATCACTTTCCCCCCTCAGAATTACAGGCGAAAATAATTATCTCCAAGAATGAGCCTGGTTACCAGCTAAAAAACATGAAGTAAAGAAGTTCAGTAACTACATCTTACAATAACAAGATCAAAAAAACCATGGCACTCTCCCAGTAAAGCACAGGAAAGATGGTTGATGCCAACACTAGAACCATATTGAAAACCATTACACTTATAACTATCTACAAGTCGGAAAGATTTGGAGGTTTCCTTTACCTTTGAGAATATCTTCAAGTAGGTTTGACAATGGGTGAGCTGGGACTAATAACAGTAGCTTGTTGGGATTGGTTTCACCACTGTCAGGGTCCGCAACTTTCTTTGGAGTCTGTCCTGGAGAGTTCACTCCAGAACCAGGAGCATGAACAACGCCGTGGATTCGTTACCCATGGGAATAGGTGAAACATCTGAAACTTTCTGAGGGGCTGTAACAGCTACTGCCTTAGGTGGAATAGGCGTTGGTAGTAGGTCACATGCAACATTATCACTGAGTACATCAAAGGCAGTCAATTCATGCAGCTCCTGTAATTGATTCTTATGATTTCTCCACAGTAAACCATCCACCAAAACTAAAGGTAATAGCTCCACTCTTCTATTCAATAACACCATCACATTCCTGCGGAATTCAACACATAATAGTCTTTCTCCCATGCGATATTGTTCCAAGTTGGCTATCCAGCATCACAAAGTTTCCTTCTCGACACTGATGTTTCCAAGTCAGGTTTAAAACTATGAAAATGAGTATGTAACTTCCTTCCAGTGAATAACCCAGCCTGTGTCATGCTAGTGACAGTATGAGATGTCATATGATAACTCAAAAGAAATGCAGCTAATTACTGATGCATGGTGCCAGGACCTTGTAACACCTTTAGAGAAGTTTTGAACGTACGTACAACCCTCTCAATTTCCCCATTTGACTGTGGGTGGAGAAATAATGAGCCGGAACTTGCTCAGAGCAGCGTGGCAACGTCGGCCGCAGCTCTTGCAAATTAAATGTACGAGTTTACTTACTGTGGATTCGTGGCATAGACCTGCGTGATTTGGAAGTTTTTAAAAAATGCACGACATCAACCCAGCCTCTGAGTCTGTGATAATGGAAGACACGCCCACAAAATCTGTCAGGAGGAGAAGTCATGCACACAAACAGGCAAGCAAAGTTCATTCATTTAAAGTAATATTCTGCAAATCATTGTAAATAAAAATTTTAATTTTTTTTAATAAAAAGCCAGAGAAGTAATTTAATTAAATTAAAGAGACCGAAGGGAAAAGTAAAACAAAATTTTAAAACTTTTAAAAGTTTTAAAAAAATTTTTAATGACCAAAAAATATTACAATAAGGAGTAATATGAGACTCCACGTTTTTAAAATTTAATTTTTGGTTGTTTGGCATATATTAAGAGTCATCGCGCTTTTAAAAAGTAGTATAGACCTGGTATTTTTCAGGGTACCCTTTGGTGGTGTAAGTAGTTACGTTCCAGCTGGACAGATGGACAAGTTTACAATTTTTCTGTGGTTTCTATGATTGCAGCGTGTGATTCCCCTTTAATTATCAGCTGTTAAATCACCGGCGAACCAATAGGAGCAAGTTCACGGTTTTAGTGCGCATGTACAAATGCGTGAACTTGCTCCATCGATTTGTCGTTGGAGACAGAGGATGCATTGAGGAACGCCGTTCACATGTGAATAATTTCTGCCTTAACATGTGACATATAATTCTTAATCAAAAATTGAGAAAAATCAAGTGACTGAAAAGGTGATCCATTGTCAGAGACCAACTCTACAGGAAGTCCATATCAGGCAAACAAATACCGTAGCGCACCAATCGTCACCATTGCAACTCTTGATGCATTGGAACCACTTCGAGCCAATTAGAATGAGAATTCTGTTACTTTATCTTGGTGAAATCAACATGAATTTGCCGCCATGGTTTTGTTGGCCATTGCCAAGTACTAGTATCCACAGGTCGGTGGATCTGGCAGGCTTGACACACATGAACAGCATCTTCTCTGTTTCTATCTAGGGAAAGCCACCACATGTACATCCTAGCTAATCCTTTTATTCTCGTTATACCAGGGCGATCAGCATGTAATTCCTAGATCACACTGTTTCGGATTTTAGGTGGAATAACAACAGGAAATCCACAAAGCAAATGCCCATCTTCGATCGACAATACATCTCGATATCTACCGTATGATCGTAGTTCTGGCAAAACTCCATCATCAGACCAGCCATTCACAACGCAGTAATTAACAGGGTCTTGTGCTAGATAATTGCATATGTCACTGGCCGTGATGGGAATGAGTTCAGCTGCTCAGTAACCAACTTCTTGATGGTCAAATCTTCGGCAATAAGGGAATCTACTATAAGTAGGCAGGACAAAAAATCTGCATTGGCATTCAATTTCAATATTTTAAACTTGACATCATACTGATAAGCTGAATAGCCCATTTTTAATTCTTATTGAAGCTAACATGGGTATTCCTTTGGATTGAATATGAAAGCTGGATTAATATCAGTAGAGATACAGTCAATAACACATGGTGCTGGGGGGAGGGGTTACTGACTGAGTGTAAGGGAACTGGATTAATATCAGCAGAAATATTAGGTCAGAAATTACTATTGGAAAACAAATGCTTAACATATTCACATGACATTCTTCTGTGCACTATTTTATTGGTTGGTGTTGACCCATTCATCAATAGAGATAGAACTAGAACAAAAAGTCCCCTTTCGTAGATAAGCCTTCACTCCTATGAACCACAATTATGTTTTGCACGAAGTGCCCCAGGATAGTTTGCCTTGGGCAGTGAACCTGATTGTTGATACCCAATAGCATGTACCAATTCCAATATGTCTTATGTCAGTTCAGAAGACAAATAATATCTGCCGTGCCAGACATTTTTCATAATAGATTAAACTATTAAACAGGTTTTTCAAGAATAGAAATATTTACAGCCGAAAGCAATATAGGGAATACAAGCAAGGCATTTGAAACAGTCTAATCTGAAACCAGTTCACAATGGGTTCAATAGAGAGACCAGTGAGATAAGATTGTTTTGTATCAGTGTCTGCTGCAGTACTTGGAGTGCAGTGTTTCTCAGAAACCAACCAGCAGTTCCATTCCTTCAGCAAACAAACAACGCAGTCTTTGTGGGACTCACGCTTATGAAACCAAGTCTGTCCCTGCAGTTCATGACCAGGCAAAAGACACCAAAAAGTAGTTTTTTTACACACCCCTAAAACTCTTTGAGAAACAGGTCCTGCTTTGAAGAGCAATCTGTGAGACTCAGGAAATCTTGAATAATGTCATCAGTCCTTGCAGTCTGTTTGGGCCATCTCACGTGGCCCGTTGACACCTGGTACAAAGTACTTTTAAGTCGGTTGACCTCCTTCGGATAAGGACTAGAAACAGCCTCCCCAATTGGATTGCTGCGATTGTTTCTTATAGTATATTCACCATTACGGTTGCATTTAAGATATTCACATATTGAGGATACTGCCTCCCAGCACATTTTACGTAAACACCTCTGACCTGATTTCATCCTCCCACCCACTCCCCGGGAGGCAGTCCATATACACAACCTCTGATCTAAAGGGGCTGGCTAGCCCTCCAATTCCCAGTTTCCATGGGTGCTCTTCGTGTCTGCTGGACGCTCAGCGGAAGCCCCAGATAACGATGCAAGAGACATCAAGACCTCACTCCTGTGTAAAATATAAGTTGAAACACCTGTTTCAGAGAGGAGCTTCCTGCCAACAGCAGGGATGGACCCCAGGAAATGCGTGTCATGAGTGCGGGTCTCTGCTCCAATTTATTCTGCTAATTGCCCCAGAACCTCAGGCACACAAAGGAAAATAGACCCCCTCATCTCTTAAACCAACTTGTTGGTTTTTAAACATCAAATTAAATTTAATAAAGAGAAATGTGAAGCGATACCTTTTGGAGGAAGAATGAGAGGACATTTACGCTAAATGGTAAAACTTTAAGAGGAGCAGGGAGACTTAGGGGTTCGGATACAGATCTGTAAAATTGGGAGGACAAGTTGATAAAGTTGTAAAAAACAAATGGGATAGGGATATGTATTGGGAAGACCGAAGCCATTGTCTTTGGTCCCCACCACAAACTTTGTTCCCTAGCCACTGACACCATCCCTCTCCCTGGTCCCTTATGAGGCTGAACCAGACCTTTCACAACCTTAGTGTCCTATTTAACCCTGAGATGAGCTTCTGATCACATAACCACTCCATCACCAAGACCGCCTACTTCCACCTCCATAACATCGTCCATCTCTGCCCCTGCCTCAGCTCATCTGCTGCTGAAATACTCATCCATGCCTTTGTTACCTCCAGACTTGACTATTCTAATGTTCTCCTGACCGGCCTCCCATCTTCCACCTCCATAAACTTGAGTTCACCCAAAACTCTGCTGCCTATATCCTAACTTGCACCAAGTCCCGTTCACCCATCACCCCTGTGCTCGCCGACCTACATTGGCTCCCGGTCCGGGAACACCTCGATTTTAGAATTTTCACCCTTGTTTTCAAATCCCTCCATGGTCTCACCCCTCCCTATCTCTGTAACTTCCTCCAGCCCTACCACCCTCCCAGATCTCTGCGTTCCTCCAATTCTTGCCTCTTGCGCATCCCCAATTTTAATTGCTCCACCATTGGAGGCCGTGCCTTCAGCTGCCTAGGCCCTAAGCTCTGGAATTCCCTCCTTAACCTCTCTACCTGTCTCTCCTCCTTTAAGAGGCTCTTTAAAACCTATCTCTTTGACCAAGCTATTAGTCACCTGTCCTAATATCTCCTTATGTGGTTTGGTGTCTAATGTTGTTTGATAATCACTCCTGTGAAGTGTCTTGGGATGTTTTACTACATTAAAGGTGCAATATAAATACAAGTTGTTGTTGTATGGACAACAAAAACAAAGAGTTAAGGCTAAACTATTTAAATGATTTGTTAAGCTGCAGTTAGAATATTGGGTCCTTTAAAAGATATTGGGAGAGGACAGGGGAATGGGATAAAGTGGATGGCTGTTTCAGAGAGCTGGCACAGGTGCAATGAGACGAATGGCCTCCTTCTGTGTTGTATATCATTCCAAATGAATGCATAACTTCCATTTTGAGTGTGATAGTTTAAAACTAATCTTAATTAAAAGACACAGTAAAGAAACAATAAGAAGCCATGGAAGACATTTTTTGTCAGATTACTATTCCCCTCATCTAGCGTTTTCATCTTGATAAGAAAACAAGCCACCTCCCCGTACACAAAAATAGCAACTCCTGTCCATACGCTCAAAAGCCAAGACCCCCACTGAAGACGTGAGGTCCCTCCATACACAATTAAACAGGATGCCAATGGACAAAAAAAGAGACCCCCATGCATATAAATTCCAACACCCCCAAACACAAGTTCAAGCTCTCACCCTTTTCCTCATCCTCTCATTCTCCTGAATGAGGCTAATGATTGCCCAGGGTATGTTACCCTTTTTGCTTCCTATTAATGTTGGATATTCTGGGATTTGTAAAAGTCTTTCCTGACGGGTGTGTGTATTTCAGTGCCATTGGCCCTGAAGGGATTCGCATGTTCCCCCCACCCCGAAGATTTATTGGAGTTATTAAAGTAACCCTGGTGTGACTGTTTTAAAAAATCCAAGGTCTCTCAAAATGGCTGCAGTCAGACACATGGCCAAGGACCGGCAGATTTGAAATTGCATTCTCAACAACTTGGCAGGTTTTCGTGTCTAGACAGATTTCTTTAAACAATGCAGCTGCTTTCTAGCCCTGAGGCAAGCTATCAACATGGCCGGTCAACACATCAAAATTCGAGCAGGAAGTGATCGCAGGACAAAAGGTGAACCATCAAGGTACATTCGGAACAATGGTAAAGCAGTTAGCAAACAGATCGATACAGGAACCGGCCATTAATGTAAATGGGCCAGAGTTGGGGTCCTTTGTCTTACGTTTCGTGCTTAAATCAAACAATGAAGCAAGCTGATAAGGTATGAAAAAACCTGTAACCAAGAGGGTATAACTGAAGCTGCCCAGTATATTTCTGGGTAGTAGTAGTAGGAGTAGCTGCTCTCTTTGCCTCTTGGCCCTGTCCTGTCTGTCTGCTAGCAACTAAGAAGGAAGCCATCCAGTAAACCTCACAACCACATGTCGACAGCAACAGCAGGCACAGGGGCCAGGCCTTTTCATCTGTTTTCACCGGTGAGCATTAATTTTCTGGCTGCCACAAGACAACCGAGCATAAGTGTAAGGTTGGGGGTTAAGGGATATTGCTAAACTTGTGATTTTAGAATTTTCCCTCGATGTGTCTGTTTCTTTCAACCCGATAAGTGTAAGACTGTATTACATCCATAGCGATTTCTTTATCTTCTGTATTATACTGTTTACCTTGTAGTTTTAGTTTTCTTATTAATAAACATTGGTTTTCCTTGTACCAATCCACTGGTCTGTTTGTCTGTCTTTGTTACCACTCGATAAGTCCTCAGCTCAGAATCAGGAAGGGGTAAGCGATTCGCAACCGCACTGCGGGCAGGGCAGCTCAGGAAAAACATAACTGGCTGACCTATTATAAGCCCGAGAAACAGTAAAAAAAGAAACCCCTTACAGAAATGGCGAGTCAGGCAGGAGCTGAGGCGAAAGTGTGTAACAAGACAGACAGTGGTGCGGAGGAGGAATCCGCAATGGAGATAAGGTTGTCTGCCTATGTGTGCGGCAAGGTAAATATCGCAAAAAAGTGGGTGGGCGATATGTTAAAGGCCGAGCGTCCCATAGATGCAGCCATCCAGTGGACAGCAAGTAAACAGTATAAGAAAAGTATTGAGAATGCGGTCTGGCTCTTGTGTTTTAAAAATCAGGTCTTTGTACTAGACCGTGCTGTAGCAGTACAAGCAGCCAAGATTAAACAGTTGACCCTAGAGCTGCAGGAAAAGACAGCAGCTGAAGAGCAAGGGGTAGCAGCGCTCCAGGCAATTAGCCAAGAAAGGGCGCAGATGGCAAGGGACCACCAGGCAAAGGTAGAGCGCCTGGAATACCAGATCGCTGAGCTCAAAAGTAGCGCTAGAGGTAGAATGGAACACCTGGAATACCAGGTCAGAGAGGCGAGAGGCAGCGAGGTTATGTTAATGGATAAGATCCACAGCCTCACGCAAGAATTAAAAGAGCAGGAGGAGAAAGTAGGTGAGGTAAAGGCAGCATATAAGCTGGCCTGCGCCCAGGGGTTTGAGGACGCAGATCATGGCCCCTGCAGGCAAGAAATAGAACGTTTGGGCATGGCCTTAGCGAGGGCGAAGGGCATGGTATGCCTCCTTAGCCCGAAGGCGGGCCAGTCGGATTTTACCGGCAACCCAAACAGGGAAGTCCCACAGGCAGCTCCCAGAACGACACTGGTTAGGGAACCAGAGGCTTCACGGCCATCACCCATAGCCCCGAGTTTTCAGGAGGTCTGGCAGCAAGCGGGGGTGGAGGATGAAGCATTAGGGGAGACCCAGCAATTCCTGGCAGATAGACCAGGACCGGGACCAGTGTACCCCCTCCGACAACGGAGGTACGGCCCGCCCACCGATGGCGAGGACCTAGGGGCCATCCAGAACCAGTTTGTGGTGCCGCATGGCACCCCACAGTTCAGGGCCATGGTTAGCCATATCCCTAAGCTTACAGTGAGGGGAGACCCCTCTTTACACTTCCGTGAGATAGAGCAGGCAGCGTGCGTTAATGACTGCAATGAAGCAGAACAAGCAAAAATGCTGCTGTTTTCTCTGGGGGGTGACCTCCTCCAAACCTTATCAGATGAGTGCAAAAGGGGGCAGAAAGATTACGAGGAGTTAAAGGATGAGATATTGGAGGCCATGGGACTAAATGATGGGAGTCCGTTCGCCCGGGTGGGAAAAACGGTACAGCTCCCTGGGGAGTCCCCACAGGCTTTCGCAGACAGGCTGTGACCAGTCTACCGGAGCGCATGCCCGGGAATGCCAGGGCGGACACTCCTGAACAGAGATCAATTAGCCCACTGGCTCCGCTGTCTCATGACAAACTGCCTGCCCCAAATTCGAACACGAGCTGCGGCTTGGTTTGACCCCCGTAGCCCCCAGACCACCGAGGAAACGGTGATCCGCCAGCTCACGATAGCATTTAAAAATATCAGGGGTATCGAGACGCCCCAACCCAAGGGGAAAGTCCACTAGGTTAAATCAGGGGCCCAGCATAAAAGGGAATGGCACCAGGAAGGGAATCGTCCCGCCCAGGCTAAGTTAAACTGCTTTGGGTGCGGGAAGAACGGCCACTTGCGCAAAGATTGTAAAAACCCCTGGAAGGATACTAAGGGAAAGAATCCCACCGCCCCAGCCCAAAAGGCAGCGACGGGGGAGGCAGAGACAGGAATTGCCCCCGCTGCCATGGAGTCATTTTTTGAGGCCATGCGATCTTTTATGGCCAGCCAGGGAAGAATAGCAGCCACTACCGGTGTGGTAGCTCCCTCAGCCCCCTCTGACGATGCCCCGCTATGACTAGAGAAGAAAGCGCAGATCGGTCAGCAGGAGGTGAAATTCCTGGGCCTGACCGTCTGCGCAGGGGAACGAGCCATAGACAAGGCTAGGAGGGAAGCGGTCCAAGAGCTACACGGTCCCCAGTACTGTGGAGGTGAAAAAGCAGGCAGCTGGGATCCAACCCGAGGTTAGAAATCCCCAGCTCCCAGCAGGTCACAGCTCACAGGCAGCACCTGCAGGTGCAGTCAGGGGAGGAGTCACCCAGACCCCTGTCCAAACCACTCCCCCTCTCTTCTGGGACTCAGGTGGGGAGGAGGAGGAGCCCGAGGCAGGTAACCCCACCCCCGACCCAGGTTTTGAACCTGGAGAGGAAGACTCTCAGCCTCCGGCAGCAGGCAGCGAGGGGTTGCCTGTCCACAGCTCAGACTTGGGAAGGGAGGAGCCACAGGGGAAAAGTCCCCAGCCAGCGAGGACTGCGACCCACAGCAAGGGTCCGCTCGCCAGGGTAGCCCCACCAACAGCACTTCCTAGGAGGTCCCTTCGGACACCCCAGCCTAGGAAGGCACGGTCGCCGGCTCCCCAGTTTAAAAGGGCTACCTCCCGTGCTAAAGTTAAGTCGAAAGACAAAGGTCCTCAGCCAGCAGTCGCGGGCTGTGAGAGACCGGAAGTAAAGCTCAGTACAGCCAAGCCGCAGGGAGCAGCCTGCAGCAGTCCTGACAGAATTTGAGCTGGCCGCTCGGAGACGGGCGGCGGATGTATATAACTTTAGCAGTTAAGTTTGTAGTTTTAAGTTAAGATGTATAGGTTTATTATAAGGTGTGGAACCGTAATATAATTTTTAAGATGGAACCGTTCCAGTGTTGTCTACGTGAGCCGAGGTCGAGGGACCCGCTCACACTTCACCCGAGCCAGGCAGCCGATATGGGGCCCGGCCAGATGTTTTTATCTCTTACAGGGAATGTTCGGAGGCGTGATCCTGCTCGCCCTGTCTGGGCTGAGCCTCGCGAGAAGGGGCGACACAGAGGACCACCACATCTTCGGATGAGCCCTCTTAAAGGAGATGTTAAATTTTATCAGTTTGATTTTTCAGACGGTGACAGAACCAGACTAAACACCCACGAGCTTTTGGACGGGATTGGGAGACAAAGAAGGGGTGTTTTTAACGATGTCTTAACTGGTTTTAACACGGGGTCTCCTGTCATCAACAGCTGAGATGACATCGAGCTGCAGACCCAGATTAATGGTTTAAAAATGCAATTAAAGACAGGGTGGAGAACATTGGTGTCATTCAGGGGGGTGCACACGTTTGTTTCACAGCGGTCCCGCCCTACGTCATAAAGTGGGAGCACGCTATGACGGGTACTGACCTCTCGGGGTGCCAGAGCCGGGGATCACACATAATCCTGTGTCCCCAGCACTTGAACGCCTATTCAAAACCGCAGTGCGGGTTCAGAGCTGCTGACGCGAAGCCTATAAACTGCACCATGGAAGCCATGGCACAAGGCCATGTTCCCCCACAGGTGGCGTATATAGGAGGTGGGACATATTGCATCACCACAGCAGCGTCTCACTACCAGCATGGTCAGCACAGCTGGTGTGCGGTGAGTGACAGCAGTTTCTGCTTTAAACCCCAGGCAGAAGTTCAAGTGGCACAGACACGAATTGTCCCCATCCCTGAACCATCCACTGTTCACCTCACTGTGAAAGAGAATTTCACCAACCTCCAAAAGTATGTAGCCCACTTTGGCTATCAGATTCCCCCTCTCCCAGAACACCTCGTTAAATTATTAAAAGCAGTAGGGGTGTCCCAAAAACACTTTTACACGCTGGAACAGAAGACTGTCCAGATAGGGGCCGATATTCTGAGTATTACGACCCCACCCTGGTGGGACATCTTTGAGAATATAGAGGTCCCCTCCTGGATTCGTCTGGCATCACACGTGCCAGTAATCTGTCAGCTCGGGATTGTCCTCTACCTGGTTTGCGTCCAGTGTAGGAATAGGGGTCTCGAGGTAGTAGTTAGAACACAAAGGGTATGGAAGGACCAGTATGCTCGGGTAGACGAAACACCCGTGTGAGTTCGGGGACGCATCCCTTGCGAGCGATGGCAGCCTGCTTCATTATTTTAATAAAGATGGTCCCTTCCGTTTGTTGTTTTCAATAAAGTAATGTTTACGTTTTGATGTTATTTTGAATAAAGATTGTTCATTGTTGTGTTGTATAGTATGCGAAATACTGTTTCATCCCAAGTGGTGCAGGGGTATTTGGACCCCTCCGTGCTGGGATTGTTGTAATTCAACCTTGTTTTCTATCCGAATGCCTGCCATACACTGGGGTTCTCTCCAAGTAAGGGAATGTATGTGTCGAGGGATTAGGGATAGGTAAATAAAGGGGAAGGTTGTTTGCGACAGTCAGAAATCTTTGCTCACCTTGCATGGACACTTCAAGCAAGTTTAAGTATCCACAGGGGGGAGTGAAGGGATTCGCAAAATTTCACATGTTCCCCCCACCCCGAAGATTTATTGGAGTTATTAAAGTAACCCTGGTGTGACTGTTTTAAAAAATCCAAGGTCTCTCAAAATGGCTGCAGTCAGACACATGGCCAAGGACCGGCAGATTTGAAATTGCATTCTCAACAACTTGGCAGGTTTTCGTGTCTAGACAGATTTCTTTAAACAATGCAGCTGCTTTCTAGCCCTGAGGCAAGCTATCAACATGGCCGGTCAACACATCAAAATTCGAGCAGGAAGTGATCGCAAGACAAAAGGTGAACCATCAAGGTACATTCGGAACAATGGTAAAGCAGTTAGCAAACAGATCGATACAGGAACCGGCCATTAATGTAAATGGGCCAGAGTTGGGGTCCTTTGTCTTACATTTCGTGCTTAAATCAAACAATGAAGCAAGCTGATAAGGTATGAAAAAACCTGTTACCAAGAGGGTATAACTGAAGCTGCCCAGTATATTTCTGGGTAGTAGTAGTAGGAGTAGCTGCTCTCTTGGCCTCTTGGCCCTATCCTGTCTGTCTGCTAGCAACTAAGAAGGAAGGCCATCCAGTAAACCTCGCAACCACATGTCGACGGCAACAGCAGGCACAGGGGCCAGGCCTTTTCATCTGTTTTCACCGGTGAGCATTAATTTTCTGGCTGCCACAAGACAACCTAGCATAAGTGTAAGGTTGGGGGTTAAGGGATATTGCTAAACTTGTGATTTTAGAATTTTCCCTCGATGTGTCTGTTTCTTTCAACCCGATAAGTGTAAGACTGTATTACATCCATAGCGATTTCTTTATCTTCTGTATTATACTGTTTACCTTGTAGTTTTAGTTTTCTTATTAATAAACATTGGTTTTCCTTGTACCAATCCACTGGTCTGTTTGTCTGTCTTTGTTACCACTCGATAAGTCCTCAGCTCAGAATCAGGAAGGGGTAAGCGATTCGCAACCGCACTGCGGGCAGGGCAGCTCAGGAAAAACATAACTGGCTGACCTATTATAAGCCCGAGAAACAGTAAAAAAAGAAACCCCTTACAGCCCAGCTAACCCCAGTGACAGAATCTTCTCTTGTGATTGAATGTTCCCGAGGCCCAAAGACTAAGCAGTGTACCAGGGTGGGTTCTGCTGTACCTCCTCTATCAGCATTGACTGTGATGGATTAATCCTTGTGTCATGCAGGTACCACTGCTGGAAGTCTCCATTGTTTGGGGGGCACAGATACTGCATAGGTAGGTTGAGCAGGTAAAGTGTCGGAGGCAATGTGCCACCTTTCTTGTTCTGGATTCTTTGCAGCCTCTTAATCTGTGACTGACTGGCAGTACACCAAGCTGGATGGCTATATCCCAGGATTAGACTGATGTACATAGAATCATAGAATCATAGAAGTTTACAACATGGAAACAGGCCCTTCGGCCCAACATGTCCATGTCGCCCAGTTTATACCACTAAGCTAGTCCCAATTGCCTGCACTTGGCCCATATCCCTCTATACCCATCTTACCCATGTAACTGTCCAAATGCTTTTTAAAAGACAAAATTGTACCTGCCTCTACTACTGCCTCTGGCAGCTCGTTCCAGACACTCACCACCCTTTGAGTGAAAAAATTGCCCCTCTAGACCCTTTTGAATCTCTCACCTTAAAACTATGCCCCCTCGTTATAGACTCCCCTACCTTTGGGAAAAGATTTTGACTATCTGCCTTATCTATGCCCCTCATTATTTTATAGACTTCTATAAGATCACCCCTAAACCTCCTACTCTCCAGGGAAAAAAGTCTCAGTCTATCCAACCTCTCCCTATAAGTCAAACCATCAAGTCCCGGTAGCATCCTAGTAAATCTTTTCTGCACTCTTTCTAGTTTAATAATATCCTTTCCATAATAGGGTGACCAGAACTGTACACAGTATTCCAAGTGTGGCCTTACTAATGTCTTGTACAACTTCAACAAGACATCCCAACTCCTGTATTCAATATTCTGACCAATGAAACCAAGCACGCTGAATGCCTTCTTCACCACCCTATCCACCTGTGACTTCACTTTCAAGGAGCTATGAACCTGTACTCCTAGATCTCTTTGTTCTATAACTCTCCCCAGCGCCCTACCATTAACGGAGTAGGTCCTGGCCCGATTTGATCTACCAAAATGCATCACCTCACACTTATCTAAATTAAACTCCATCTGCAATTCATCGGCCCACTGGCCCAATTTATCAAGATCCCGTTGCAATCCTAGATAACCTTCTTCACTGTCCACAATGCCACCAATCTTGGTGTCATCTGCAAACTTACTAACCATGCCTCCTAAATTCTCATCCAAATCATTAATATAAATAACAAATAACAGCGGACCCAGCACCGATCCCTGAGGCACACCACTGGTCACAGGCCTCCAGTTTGAAAAACAACCCTCTACAACCACCCTCTGTCTTCTGTCGTCAATCCAATTTTGTATCCAATTGGCTACCTCACCTTGGATCCCGTGAGATTTAACCTTATGTAACAACCTACCATGCGGTACCTTGTCAAAGACTTTGCTAAAGTCCATGTAGACCACGTCTACTGCACAGCCCTCATCTATCTTCTTGGTTACCCCTTCAAAAAATTCAATCAAATTCGTGAGACATGATTTTCCTCTCATAAAACCATGCTGACTGTTCCTAATCAGTCCCTGCCTCTCCAAAAGCCTGTAGATCCTGTCTCTCAGAATACCCTCTAACAACTTACCCACTACAGATGTCAGGCTCACCGGTCTGTAGTTCCCAGGTTTTTCCCTGCCGCCCTTCTTAAACAAGGGCACAACATTTGCTACCCTCCAATCTTCAGGCACCTCACCTGTAGCTGTCGATGATTCAAATATCTCTGCTAGGGGACCCGCAATTTCCTCCCTAACCTCCCATAACGTCCTGGGATACATTTCATCAGGTCCCGGAGATTTATCTACCTTGATGCGCGTTAAGACTTCCAGCACCTCCCTCTCTGTAATATGTACACTCCTCAAGACATCACTATTTATTTCCCCAAGTTCCCTAACGTCCATGCCTTTCTCAACCGTAAATACCGATGTGAAATATTCATTTAGGATCTCACCCATCTCTTGTGGTTCCGCACATAGATGACCTTGTTGATCCTTAAGAGGCCCTACTCTCTCCCTAGTTACTTTTTTGCCCTTTATGTATTTGTAGAAGCTCTTTGGATTCTCCTTTGCCTTATCTGCCAAAGCAATCTCATGTCCCCTTTTTGCCCTCCTGATTTCTGACTGTACAGTCTGAGGAAAGTTCTTGGGCTGACTCCGTGATTCCTTAGAGGACTCAAAGTTGGTCCAGCTGTCCGATGCCCTGGGGGTGATGTCATCGATGTGCAGTGTCCATATCATATTCCTTTGGCGACTTATGACCAGTAACCTCTGCTGGTTTTGATTGGTTTTGACAGCAATTCAATCCTCATACTCTGTTCCTTGTGCTTGTTTCTTTTGGAGATTAGCACGCTTTGGGATTTTGAGGGCTTTGGCAAAATTCACCATTGGCTACCCATTCCACCATATCATCCTGGTATGTCTGGAATTCTTCTGATGCTATTTCTGAGCTCATGGTGGATAATTACATGACAATGCCATCAGCAAACTGTAGGGAAGTCCCAATCCTTTGTTCAGGTGTCAGAATGACATTAACATCAATGAGCCCTGGAAACTCCTGCCATTGGGCAGATCCTGGAGGAAATTGCTATGCCCACTCTGGCAGACTGACACCCCATTTGCCTGTTCAGGGGGCCGTAAAAAAAAATCCTATGACACTTTTTTGAAGAAGAGTATGAACAGGCAATTTTGCGTAAAAGGCTCGAGAGGCCAAATGACCTACTCCTGTCCTATATTCCGAAGTTATCTTGGTGCTTTGGCCAACATTCATCCTTCAACCAACACTAACAAAACAGATTAACTGGTCATTCATTTCATTGCTCGTTATGGGACCTTGCTGTGCACTAATTGGCTGCCATGTTTGCCTACAAAACATCAGTGACTGTGAAGCGTTTTGGGATATCCTGAGGTTCTGAAAGGTGTTACATAAATCTTCTTAGATGATCAAGAGAAATTAAATAGGAATTGAAATGAGATTAATTGAAAACTAAGAGAAAATTGTATACTGGATGTTTTTATGTCATTGCAGAGATTTATGAATGATGGCAATCAATGGTAAAGTAATGTGAAACAATGAAATAAAATATTAAAATGTATTTACAGATGCAATTTTTTATATGATATAATTTGTGTTGAGTAAATATTTTTATATAATTTGCGCATTCAATATAACTTGTATGGATTATTTTGTAGATAGGTAAAATAAACAAGATAAAATGTTATATTTGTTTGATTTACATGTTACATAGCATTACACAGAATTTACATCACACAGACAGGCCATTCGGCCCAACTGGTACATGCTCCCCGACAAGTGGAAACATTGGGGGGGATTAAAATTGGATAAGGCCTATTATTGGGTGCGGGTAACGCAATCCGCTATTAACCTGCGCCCGATGGCCCTTGCGCAGGCAGGACGAGACTTTTGTCAGGCCTGAGGACTTAACTGCAAGCAGCGTTGGAAATCAACATTGACGCGAGGATTCAGTGCAATTTGCACTTTCCACCTGCAGGGGGAGCCCCAATCTCTTCAAAGGAGGATGTCTCTTAAAATCTCTTAAAGGTGGCCGGTACCTGTTATCTGCTAAAAATATCAGTCTGCTGTCTGAACGGAGTCTGAACAGAGATCAGACATCACACACATAAAACACAGTCGCAGGTCCCATCCCTATGTTTACAAACTGTTGAGTTATGTTAAAACATTGAATAAAGGTTGCGCACTACTAAATCCCACATCCTCTAATCTGCAGACCAGAACCCACCAATCTGAGTTTATACCATACCTGTGAGAGTGCATGCGCCAAGGTTCTCTGGATGATGCACTAGAGGCCGTCGTGCAAGAGGTGGACAGAAGGAGGGGCATCCTATATCCACAGTGGGGGGGGGGGGGGGGGGGGGGGGCAAGAGGCCCTCCAGACATATGTTCCCGAGGCAGTGGGAAGCAGCAGGGGACGGAGTCAATGCCAGGCGCATAGCACTACGAGCATGGATGCAGTGCAGGAAGAAGTTCAATGCTTTGACACGAGTAGTCAAGGTGAGTGAGGTCAACCATCAAGTGGTGTCTCCTACCAACTGCACCACGCACTACACCCCCCCCTCCCCATCATCCACATACCAACAAACTTTTTCCATCAGTACTCAACTCTTCAAATCAGAGGTTTCCTCTCACCCTTACACATTACCATTGTTGCAAGCTGCCCACCCACAACCCACAGGCCACATACACTGGCAACTATTCAACCATGGCAGGCACATCAACCATGGCAGGCACACACGTCCTGCTTTCTTGCAGGAGAAGGTGGCGGCAAATCAGGAGGCAGCAAGTGGCAGTGGCATTTAGCCCCTCGAGCCTGTTCCGCCATTCAATGAGATCATGGCGGATCTGTGACCTAACTCCATATACCCGTCTTAGCCCCTTATCCCTTAATACCCTTGGTTCACAGAAATCTACCAATCTCAGATTTAGAATTCACAATTGAGCTAGCATCAACTGTCGTTTGCAGAAGATTTCCAAACTTCTCCCACCCTTTGCATGTAGAAGCATTTCCTCACTTCACTCCTGCACGTCCTGGCTCTAAATGTTAGGCTATGTCCCCGTGTCCTAGTATTCAGGAGACCTCCAAAAACAGGTACAATCAGCCAGAAGCAATAATTCAGCCACTAACCTGTAAATCCTGCATGATCCCTTTAAATAGCGCTGGTGGGGGTCCTCCAGCCTCCAGGCACTCTAAGACATGTTCAGATGATCGTGGTCAAGACTGTGCGTTGAGTTGAGCATTACGTCCCAAAATGGTGTTTATCACTTTAAATCAGCATTGCACGCTGATTGTATCCATTTTCTCCTTACTTTACATGCTGCTGGCGTTCGGTATTTGCGCATGCACTAATACCTATACCAAGATGGAATCCAGCACGCATCCCGTTGGAAACGTGCATGCGCAGCCAAGACGCCATCATGGATGTTCGGGAGGCTGCGTAGTGCCGAAACAACAGACGCTACACAGCCAAATTTTTCGCCCATCTTCTCTACGTCTAACCTATTTAACCCTTAAAGGCCTCTATGAGGTCACCCCTCAGCTTTCTCTTTTCTAAAGAAAAGAGCCCGAGCCTGTTCAATCTTTCCCATTAGGTATAACCTCTCAGTTCTGGTATCATCCTTGTAAATCTTTTTTGCACTTTCTCCAGTGCCTCTGCATCCTTTCTTTAATTTGGAGACCAGCACTATTCACAGTACTCCGTATGGTCTAACCAAGGTTCTATACAAGTTTAATATAATTTCTCTGCTTTTAAAGTCTATCTCTCCAGAAATGAACCCCAGTGCTTTGTTTGCTTTTTTTATGGCCTTATTAACATGCATCGCTACTTTTAGTGATCTGTGTATCTGTACCCCTGGAACTCTTTACGCATCTACCCCATTTAGACTAATTTTCCAAGGAGTATGTGGCCTCCTTATTCTTTCTACCATAATCTACCTATATTGAAATGAATTTGCCAATTACATAACCATTCTGCAAGTTTATTAATGTCCTCTTGTAACTTGACTCAGTCTGCCTCAGTATTAACCATACTCCCCAAATTGGTGTCATCCGCAAATTTTGAAATTGTACTTCCGATTCCCTTTTTTGAGTGTCAGTTTGTGTGCTGAGAAAGGATGGTGAGTGTCTGACCATGGGTGTGTCATAAGGCAGGAAATTGGGATGTCGTCTTTAAATGGAGCACTGGGGAGGTTGGAGTCTGGGAGCACCGGGAGTGGAGATCATAGGGTATGGTGGCATTGAGCTGTGTCCGAGGCACTGGGTGAACTGGCATCAGGGCTGTGGGATCCGGCAGCAGCTGAAACAGAATACGTGGGTGTGGTAGGACTGGGAGTGGAGCACTGGGTGAGAGGGGAGTACTGGGATGCAGGCAAGAAGCACGGCAATGGGAGTCTTTGTTGGGTATAAGTCAGCAGTGGGAGGAAAGGTACAGGTGTTTGGTGTGGGGGTGGGAGCAATGAAATTCGGTGGCAGGGTGGGGGAAAAGCACTGGAGGGGCAGCAAGTATGGAGTGGCAGGGAATAAAGAAACAAATTTCCCCCATTGGTCAGCAGAGGTGACAGGCGGCACAAGGGAGTGGGTGTGACAAGTGAAACTTTGCACTTGATATTTTGCATGGCGTGTTTATTCCGTAGTATGTTTTTAATGGTTGAATCTCTCTCATTCATGTATATTGATGTGTACCTGAGAAAGAATTCAAAAACAGCAACAGAAAAAGGATTAATTTGAAGGTGTCAGCCGTGGCTCAGTGGTAGCACTCTCCCATCTGAGTCGGAAGGTCGTGGGTTCTAGCCCTACTCCAGAGACTTGAGCACAAAATCTAGGCTGACGCTTCAGTGCAGTGCTGAGGGAGTGCTGCACTGTTGGAGGTGCCATCTTTCAGATGAGACGTTAAACTGAGGCCCTGTCTGCCCTCTCAGGTGGCTGTAAAAGACCCCATGGCACTACTTCAAAGAAGAGCAGGGGAGTTCTACTCGGTGACCTGACCAATATTTATCCCTCAACCAACATCGCTAAAACAGATTATTTGGTCATAATCACATTGCTGTTTGTGGGATATTGCTGTGTGTATATTGGCGGCTGCATTTCCTACATTACAACGGTGAATACGCCTCAAAAGTACTTAATTGGCTGTGAAGAGCTTTTTTTATTAGTTCATGGAATGTGGGCGTCGCTGGCGAGGCTGGCATTTATTGCCCATCCCTAATCGCCCTCGAGAAGGTGGTGGTGAGCCGCCTTCTTCAACCGCTGCAGTCTGTGTGGTGAAGGTTCTCCCACAGTGCTGTTAGGTAGCGAGTCCCAGCAATTTGACCCAGCGACGATGAAGGAACGGCGATATATTTCCAAGTTGGGATAGTGTGTGACTTGGAGGGGAACGTGCAGGTGGCATTGTTCCCATGTGTTTGCTGCCCTTGTCCTTCTAGGTGGTAGAGGCCTTGGCGAGTTGCTGCAGTGCATCCTGTGGATGGTACACACTGCAGCCACAGTGCGCCGGTGGTGAAGGGAGTGAATGTTTAGGGTGGTGGATGGGGTGCCAATCAAGCGGGCTGCTTTGTCCTGGATGGTATCGAGCTTCTTGAGTGTTGTTGGAGCTGCACTCATCCAGGCAAGTGGAGAGTATTCCATCACACTCCTGACTTGTGCCTTGTCGATGATCGAAAGGCTTTGGGGAGTCAGGAGGTGAGTCACTGGCCGCAGAATACCCAGCCTCTGACCTGCTCTTGTAGCCACAGTATTTATATGGCTGGTCCAGTTAAGTTTCTGGTCAATGGTGACCCCTAGGATGTTGATGGTGGGGGATTCGGCGATGGTAATGCCGTTGAATGTCAAGGGGAGGCGGTTAGACTCTCTCTTGTGCGGTGGTCACTCCTACCAATACTGTCATGGACAGATGCATTTGTGACAGGTAAATTCCTGAGGACGAGGTCAAATAGGTTTTTCCCTCAGTGTTAGTTTGCTCACCACTTGCCGCAGGCCCAGTCTGGCAGCTACGTCCTTCAGGACTCGGCCAGCTTGGTCAGTAGTGGTGCTACCGAGCCATTCTTGGTGATGGACATTGAAGTCCCCCACCCAGAGTACATTTTGTGCCCTTGTTACCCTCAGTGCTTCCTCCAAGTGATGCTCAACATGGAGGAGGACTGATTCATCAGCTGAGGGAGGACGGTAGGTGGTAATCAGCAGGAGGTTTCCTTGCCCATGTTTGACCTGATGCCATGAGATTTCATGGGGTCCAGAGTCAATGTTGAGAACTCCCAGAGCCACTCCCTCCTGACTGTATATCACTGTACCGCCACCTCTGGTGGGTCTGTCCTGCCGGTGGGACAGGACATACCCAGGGATGGTGATCGAAGAGTCTGGGACGTTGGCTGAAAGGTATGATTCTATGAGTATGGCTTTGTCAGGCTGTTGCTTGACTAGTCTGTGGGACAGCTCTCCCAATTTTGGCACAAGTCCCCAGATGTTATTGAGGAGGACTTTGCAGGGTCGACTGGGCTTGTTTTGCCGTTGTCGTGTCCAGTGCCTAGTGGTCCGAAGCTGGGTGGTCCGTCCGGTTTTACTCTTATTATGACATTTTTAGCGAGATTTTACAACTGAGTGGCTTGCTAGGCCATTTCAGAGGGCAATTAAGAATCAACCACATCGCTGTAGGTCTGGAGTCACATATCGGCCAGACCGGGTAAGGGCGGCAGGTTTCCTTCCCTAAAGGACATTAGTGAACCAGATGGGTTTTTATGATGATCCAGTAGTTTTATGGCCACCATTACTGATACTCGTTTTTTTAATTCCAGGTTTTATTTAATTAATTGAATTTAAATTTCCCAGCTGCCATGGCAGGATTTGAACTCATGACTCCGGATTATTAGTCCAGGCCTCTGGATTACCAGTCCAGTAACATAACCACCATGCTATCGTACCTGGTTTTGGGAGGTCCTGAGGTCATTAAAGGCGCTATATAAATTATTGCAAGTTTGTTCTTTCTTCAAATGCCATCTATCCCTGGGAGGCTCTGTAAACATCCCCATCCTCAATGATGGCGGAGTCCAGCACGTGAGTGCAAAAGACAGGGCTGAAGCGTTTGCAACCATCTTCAGCCAGAAGTGCCGAGTGGATGATCCATCTCGGCCTCCTCCCAATATCCCCACCATCACAGAAGCCAGTCTTCAGCCAATTCGATTCACTCCACGTGATATCAAGAAACGGCTGAGTGCACTGGATACAGCAAAGGCTATGGGCCCCGACAACATCCCACCTGTAGTGCTGAAGACTTGTGCTCCAGAACTAGTCCGCCTCTAGCCAAGCTGTTCCAGTACAGCTACAACACTGGCATCTACCCGACAATGTGGATAATTGCCCAGGTACGTCCTGTCCACAAAAAGCAGGACAAATCCAATCTGGCCAATTACCGGCCCATCAGTCTACTCTCAATCATCAGCAAAGTGATGGAAGGTGTCGTTGACAGTGCTATCAAGCAGCACTTACTCACCAATAACCTGCTCACCGATGCTCAGTTTGGGTTCCGCCAGGACCACTCGGCTCCAGACCTCATTACAGCCTTGGTCCAAACATGGACAAAAGAGCTGAATTCCAGAGGTGAGGTGAGAGTGACTGCCCTTGACATCAAGGCAGCATTCGACCGAGTGTGGCACCAAGGAGCCCGAGTAAAATTGAAGTCAGTGGGTATCAGGGGGAAATCTCTCCAGTGGCTGGAGTCATACCGAGCACAAGGCAAGATGGTAGTGGTTGTTGGAGGCCAATCTTCTCAGCCCCAGGACATTGCTGCAGGAGTTCCTCAGGGCAGTGTCCTCGGCCCAACCATCTTCAGCTGCTTCATCAATGACCTTCCCTCCATCATAAGGTCAGAAATGGGGATGTTCGCTGATGATTGCACAGTGTTCAGTTCCATTCGCAACCCCTCAGATAATGAAGCAGTCCGAGCCCGCATGCAGCAAGACCTGGACAACATCCAGGCTTGGGCTCATAAGTGGCAAGTAACATTCGCGCCAGATAAGTGCCAGGCAATGACCATCTCCAACAAGAGAGAGTCTAACCACCTCCCTTTGACATTCAACGGCATTACCATCGCCGAATCCCTCCACCATCAACATCCTGGGGGTCACCATTGACCAGTAACTTAACTGGACCAGCCATATAAATACTGTGGCTACAAGATCAGGTCAGAGGCTGGGTATTCTGTGGCAAGTGACTCACCTCTTGACTCCCCAAAGCCTTTCCACAATGTACAAGGTACAAGTCAGGAGTGTGATGGAATACTCTCCACTTGCCTGGATGAGTGCAGCTCCAACAACACTCAAGAAGCTCGACATCATCCAGGACAAAGCAGCCCACTTGATTGGCACCCCATCCACCACCCTAAACATTCACTCCCTTCACCACCATCCACAGGATGCACTGCAGCAACTCGCCAAGGCTTCTTTGACAGCACCTCACAAACCCGCTACCTCTACCACCTAGAAGGACAAGGGCAGCAGACACATGGGAACAACACCACCTGCACGTTCCCCTCCAAGTCACACACCATCCCGACTCGGAAATATATCACCGTTCCTTCATCATCGCTGGGTCAAAATCCTGGAACTCCCTTCCTAACAGCACTGTGGGAGAACCTTCACCACACGGACTGCAGCGGTTCAAGGCGGCGGCTCACCACCACCTTCTCAAGGGCAATTAGGGATGGGCAATAAATGCCGGCCTCGTCAGCGACACCCACATCCCATGAACAAATTTTTTAAAAATCCCTGGCGATTTATTTCTTTTGAAGTCTAGCAGCCTGTCAAGGACTTGCATCAAGTTCATATCGATGTCATTGATTTTGCCTGTGTTATCTCTGTTTGGGAGGGCATGTTGCTCCTCTCTTTCCTAGTTGCGCAAAGCAATGTAAATATTCAGGCTGTTTTTAACAAGCTCATCTGCTCAACCAAGCTTAACCGCCCGTACACACTGGAAGCAGTTCTGAAATTGTGCCAACTCCCCTTTGTGCGGAATTGGACTTGATTCAACAAAATGTGATAATGTGTACATTTGCAGGAATACCGCGTGCACGGCCAGTCTGACTGGGACCCACCCAGTGGATATTATTCATTCTCAGGATGTGGGCGTCACTGGCAAGGCCGGCATTTATTGCCCGTCCCTAGCTGGCCTTAGAAGACTGTGGAGCTGTTTGTTACAACTGAGTGTCTTGCTCGGCCATGTCAGAGGGCAATTAAGAATTAACCACGTTGGTGTGGGACTGGAGTACATGCAGGCCAGACCGGGTAAGGACGGCAGGTTTCCTTCCCTAAAGCTCATTCGAGAACCAGCTGGGTTTCCAGATTTTGTTTAAACTGAATTAAAATTCGGTGGTACTTGAACTCATATTCTCTGGATTATTAGTGCGGGCCTCCGGATTACTAGTCCAGTAAGATAAGTTACAGCCCTCCCAACTGAGCCAGACACAACAGCAAGGATACAGGGAAATGGGATTAGATCTCATCTGCTCTGATGACTCCACACACCAGAGCTTCTGAAGTGTCTCAGCCAAGGATTCCCCCTCTGCTATGGTCAACAGGGCCCTTGACTGGTTCTGTCCCATTTCCCCTGATTCTGCTCTGATTCCTCCCCCTTCTCTCATGATGACAGAGTACCCTGGTCCTCACCTTCCTCCCCATCAGCCTTCACATTCGTCAGATAATCCTCCGTCATTTCTGCCACAGATCCCACCACCAAACACATTTTCCCTTCTCCACTTTCCCGAGGGACCATTCCCTCTGTCACGCTCCAGTTCACTATTCCACCAACCCTACTTCCAGCAGCCCTTCCCCTGGCACCTTCCCTTGCAAACGCAGGAGATGGAACACCTGTCCATTCAGCACCTTCCACACCACTCATTCAGTGTGAGATAGCAGTTCACGTATACTCCACTCACTTCTCACAGTGCGGCCAGCTCTACACTGGAGAAACCAATCACAGATTAGGTGACCACTTTTACCTCTATTCTGTCTGCAAGTGCGACCCTGACCTACCACTTTAACTCCTCTTCCCATGCCCACTCTGACCTCTCTGTCGTGGGTCTTGAACACTTTTCCAATGAAGCTCAACTCAAGTTACAAAAACAATGTCTTATCTTTGTCCTAGGCACCCTATCACCCACTGGTCTGAACATTGACCAATAAATTCATCTAAAGCCAGAGCTTCCTGGATGACCAAATAAGATAGTGACCAATATATGCATATTTAATTTCATACCTGACCCCTAGATTTTCCGTGTTCTTTCATCTTTCCCATTCTTTCTCATTTCCCTAGGCTCCCAACTTCCTTAGCTATTTACAGAGCCTTCATCTCCTTAACGTCTCAATGCTTCCACTACTGGACTGAGATTCCACGTGAACTCGATGGGCCGAATGGCCTCCTTCCGTGCAGTAACCTTACTATGATTCGATGATCATCTGTTACAACGAATGACACCTCTCTGTTTTTATATCTATGGATTTCACCCTCCCGTATTTCCGATTGTATTAATATGCCTGTTACATCTTCTCTTTCAGTTCCCAACAAGGGCTCAGACCCGTAGCATTACATTCCAGCCCTCTCCACATAGGCTGACTGACCTGTGTGTTTCCAGCATTTTCTATTTTTGTTTTATAGAGGGTGGCCCGAGTTGAAGAGTTGACACAGCCAAGATTCGCAGTTTTGCAGTGACTGTCTCCCTATCCTACAGACGGTGCTTTGTATTGTGTCAGTGATAGTCTCCCCATCTACAGGTAGGGCTCTGTATTGTAACAGTGATAGTCTCCCTATCGACAGGTAGGGCTTTGTATTGTAACAGTGATAGTCTCCCTATCGACAGGTAGGGCTCTGTATTGTAACAGTGATAGTCTCCCTATCGACAGGTAGGGCTCTGTATTGTAACAGTGATAGTCTCCCTATCAACAGGTAGAACTCTGTATTGTAACAGTGATAGTCTCCCTATCAACAGGTAGGGCTCTGTATTGTGTCAGTGATAGTCTCCCTATCTACAGGTAGGGCTCTGTGTTGTAACAGTGATAGTCTCCCTATCTACAGGTAGAGCTCTGTATTGTAACAGTGATAGTCTCCCTATCGACAGGTAGGGCTCTGTATTGTAACAGTGATAGTCTCCCTATCGACAGGTAGAGCTCTGTATTGTAACAGTGATAGTCTCCCTATCGACAGGTAGAGCTCTGTATTGTAACAGTGATAGTCTCCCTATCGACAGGTAGAGCTCTGTATTGTAACAGTGATAGTCTCCCTATCGACAGGTGGAGCTCTGTATTGTAACAGTGATAGTCTCCCTATCGACAGGTAGAGCTCTGTATTGTAACAGTGATAGTCTCCCTATCGACAGGTAGAGCTCTGTATTGTAACAGTGATAGTCTCCCTATCTACAGGTGGAGCTCTGTATTGTAACAGTGATAGTCTCCCTATCGACAGGTAGGGCTCTGTATTGTAACAGTGATAGTCTCCCTATCTGCAGGTCGGGCTCTGTGTTGTAACAGTGATAGTCTCCCTATCTACAGGTCGGGCTCTGTATTGTAACAGTGATAGTCTCCCTATCTACAGGTAGAGCTCTGTATTGTAACAGTGATAGTCTCCCTATCGACAGGTAGGGCTCTGTATTGTAACAGTGATAGTCTCCCTATCTGCAGGTCGGGCTCTGTATTGTAACAGTGATAGTCTCCCTATCTGCAGGTCGGGCTCTGTATTGTAACAGTGATAGTCTCCCTATCGACAGGTAGGGCTCTGTATTGTAACAGTGATAGTCTCCCTATCGACAGGTAGGGCTCTGTATTGTAACAGTGATAGTCTCCCTATCTGCAGGTCGGGCTCTGTATTGTAACAGTGATAGTCTCCCCATCTACAGGTCGGGCTCTGTATTGTAACAGTGATAGTCTCCCTATCGACAGGTAGGGCTCTGTATTGTAACAGTGATAGTCTCCCTATCCTGCAGATGGAGCTGTGTGCTGGAGTAGTTTCTTGCACAGCTGAGATGTCTCCCTGTTACCCTGTTTAATTCATTGGTGTCATACAGGAAGAATCCCAGCTGTAACCCGATGTAAATACTGGACAGGAGATGTATCCAGGGATTGCACAATACAGAGTTACTGGAGCAGGAAGGCTTTGAAGCAGAGGTGCAGCCAGATTTTTAACAGCAGCACTGATAATAGAACACTAAAGAACTGGTACTCGTGGAGACTGGCATGAAACTGGATACAAGCAGGCACTGCTGAGAGAACGCAGACCTCGGAGACAGGCTGCCAGTAAGACAGTGAACACAGCGAGGCTGGTACTGTACCCTGTGTGGGTCCTTGCCCAGCTTGCAGCAAGTGTGGGCTCTGGCTGCAGAATCTCCGTACTGGTAAGAAAACCCACCTTCCTATCATTGAGTAACGGGTTGGAATCTGGAGCTGTGGACTGGAGCCTTCCAGCCTGACTATGGGTGTTCAACTCTGCTGAGCACTTTATTCTCTGGCAGTGTAATGAATAACTCTCTGCTCCCTGTGATGCCTCTGATCCTGCACTAGGATCATTGTAGGATGGTGAGGAGATTATTTAACTCCCATGTTACAGGGACTTCATAAAATAAAAGAAAGACTTGCATTTCTATAGTGCCTTCCGTGACCTCAGGACGTCTGAAAACACTTTACAGCCAATGAAGTACTTTTGAAATGTAGTCACTGTTCTAATGTAGGAAACGCTGCAGCCAATTTGCGCACAGCAAGATCCCACAAACAGCAATAAGATGATGACCAGATAATCTGTTTTATTGATGTTGGTTAAGGGACAAATATTGGCCAGGACACCGGGGAGAACTCCCCCGCTCGTCTCTGAAATAATACCAGTGCGTTTCCGGCCCAATGAGGAAGGAGGCATTGCTGGACTTGGTTCTCGGGAATGAGGTGGGTCAAGTGGAGCAAGTGTTAGTGGGGGATCATTTAGGGAGCAGCGATCATATCATAAGGTTTAGAATAGGTATGGAAAAGGACACGGGCCACTCTAAAGTAAAAATACTTAATTGGAGGAGGGCCAATTTCAATGGGACGAGAACAGATCTGGCCCAGGTAAATTGGAATCAAAGATTGGCAGGCAAAAGTGTAAACGAACAGTGAGCGACCTTTAAGGAGGAGATGGTTCGGGTACAGTCCAGGCACGTTCCCATGAGGCAGAAAGGCAGGGCATCTAAAGCCAAAGCTCCCTGGATGACAAAAGAGATAGAGAGTAAGATGAAGCAGAAAAAAGGGGCGTATGACAGATGTCAGGTTGATAACACAAGTGAGAACCAGGCTGAATATAGAAAGTTCAGAGGGGAAGTGAAAAAGGAAGAATGTGAGAATAGATTGGCGGCCAACATAAAAGGGAATCCAAAAGTCTTCTACAGGCATGTAAACAGTAAATGGGTAGTAAGAAGAGGGGTGGGGCCGATTAGGGACCATAAAGGAGATCTATTCATGGAGGTAGAGGGCATGGCCGAGGTAGTAAATGAGCACTTTGCATCTGTCTTTACCAAGGAAGATAATGCTGCCAGAGTCTCAGTAAAGGAAGATATAGTTGAGATACTGGATGGTCTAAAAAATGATAAAGAGGAGGTACTAGAAAGGCTAGCTGTACTTAAAGTAGTTAAGTCACCCGGTCTGGATGGGATGCATCCTAGGTTGTTGAGGGAAGTAAGGGTGGAAATTGCGGAGGTACTGGCCATAATCTTCCAAACATCCGTGGATACAGGGGTGGTGCCAGAGGACTGGAGAATTGCAAATGTTACACCCTTGTTCAAAAAAGGGTGTAAGGGTAAACCCAGCAACCACAGGCCAGTCAGTTTAACCTCGGTGGTGGGGAAACTTTTAGAAATGATAATCCGGGGCAGAATTAACAGTCACTTGGACAAGTATGGATTGATTAGGGAAAGCCAGCACGGATTTGTTAAAGGCAAATTGTGTTTAACTAACCTGATAGAGTTTTTTGATGAGGTAACAGAGAGGGTAGATGAGGGCAATGCAGTTGATGTGGTGTATGTGGACTTTCAAAATGCGTTTGATAAAGTGCCCATGGCCCATGGAATAAAGGGGGCAGTAGCAACATGGATACAGAATTGGCTAAGGGACAGGAAACAGAGAGTAGTGGTGAACGATTGTTTTTCGGACTGGAGGGAGGTGTACAGTGGTGTTCCCCAGGGGTCGGTGCTGGGACCACTGCTTTTCTTGATGTATATTAATGACTTGGACTTGGGTGTACAGGGCACAATTTCCAAATTTGCAGATAACACAAAACTTGGAAGGGTAGTAAACAGTGAGGAGGATAGTGATAGACTTCAAGAGGATATAGACAGACTGGTGGAATGGGCGGACACGTGGCAGATGAAATTTAATGCAGAGGGCACAATTCTAAAAGGGGTACAGGAACAGAGAGATCTGGGGGTATATGTGCACAAATCGTTGAAGGTGGCATGGCAGGTTGAGAAAGTGGTTAAAAAAGCATATGGGATCCTGGGCTTTATAAATAGAGGCATAGAGTACAAAAGTAAGGAAGTCATGATGAACCTTTATAAAACACTGGTTCGGCCACAATTGGAGTATTGTGTCCAGTTCTGGGCACCGCACTTTAGGAAAGATGTGAAGGCCTTAGAGAGGGTGCAGAGGAGATTTACTAGAATGATTCCAGGGATGAAGAACTTTAGTTACGTGGATAGACTGGAGAAGCTGGGGTTGTTCTCCTTGGAACAGAGAAGGTTGAGAGGAGATTTGATAGAGGTATTCAAAATCATGAAGTGTCTAGACAGAGTAAATAGAGAGAAACTGTTCCAATTGGTGGAGGGGTCAAGAACCAGAGGACATAGATTTAAGTTGATTGACAAAAAAAACCAAAGGTGACATGAGGAAAAACTTTTTTACCCAGCGAGTGGCTCGGATCTGGAATGCACTGCCCGAGGGGGTGGTGGAGGCAGATTCAATCATGGCCTTCAAAAGGGAACTGGATAAGTACTTGAAAGGAAAAATTTTGCAGGGCTACGGGAAAGGGCAGGGGAGTGGGATTAGCTGGATTGCTCTTGCATCGAGCCACGCGGACTCGATGGGCCGAATGGCCTCCTTCCATGCTGTAACCTTTCTATGATTCTATG
The DNA here is from genome assembly GCF_035084215.1 of Heptranchias perlo. Lineage (NCBI taxonomy): Eukaryota > Metazoa > Chordata > Chondrichthyes > Hexanchiformes > Hexanchidae > Heptranchias > Heptranchias perlo. Next base: position 1,524,398 of record NC_090351.1, read on the forward strand.
GGGTCTTTTACGTTCACCTGCAAGGGCAGATGGGGCCTCAGTTTAACATCTGATCAGAAAGATGGCACTTCCGACAGTGCAGCACTCCCTCAGTACTGCACTCGAGTGTCAGCCAGGATTATGGCTCAAGTCCCTGGAGTGGGGCTTGAACCCACGGCCTTCTGACTCAGAGGCGGGACAGCGTCACTGTCTTGGAGAAGACACTCATGGAATTGGAATGGCTAAATCTCAAGCACACTGGCAGCTATTGCAATAAAATCAAAATAGTCTGGAAATGACCAGGTATTGCATTCGCAAAGACTGTGGTGCAGCCAGGCAGACGACTGATCTCTCAGACCGGGGTTTGTATCCAGTCCAAACAAGGGGTGAGGACTCTTATGTCTGACGAGAGGCCGGGCATTGCAGTGTGTCATGAGTAATCAACTTTTCACTTCTGGGACCTGGATTCAGGTTCAGCCTCGATGATTATTACTTGCTTTACAAACCCCCAAATTCTGAACTGGAGTGTTTTTCTGGAAACCCCAAGCGGTAAATGTTGAAGTCTGGAGCTGTGTGCTCTCACCATTCTCTCAAAGTTGTTGGATGTTTTCAAACATTCGATCCTGTTTAGCCTGATATGCTCACCACTGTAATCAGACTGAACTTTATTACTTTGTAATGATCAAGTACTCTTCTCACTCCCCCCTCCCCAGTTCACCAATCTTCCCTGACTTGACCTCTCCATTGCTGCTCCTGTACCTGGTTGGGGTGAAGAGAATTGGTACAGTAGCATAGTGGTTATGTTACTGGGCAGTAATCCAGAGGCCTGGACTAAAATCCAGAGTCATGAGTTCAAATCCCGCCACGGCAGCTGGCGAATTTAAATTCAATTAATTAAATAAAAATCTGGAATTAAAATACTAGTATCAGTAATGATGGCCATGAAACTACCGGATTGTCGTAAAAACCCATCTGGTTCACTAATGTCCTTTAGGGAAGGAAACCTGCCGCCCTTACCCGGTCTGGCCTATATGTGACTCCAGACCCACAGCAATGTGGTTGATTCTTAATTGCCCTCTGAAATGGCCTAGCAAGCCACTCAGTTGTAAAATCTCGCGACGAAAAGTCATAATAAGAATAAAACCGGACGGACCACCCGGCATCGGACCACGAGGCACCGGACACGACAACGGCAAAACACCAAGCCAAGTCGACCCTGCAAGGTCCTCCTTACTAACATCTGGGGACTTGTGCCAAAATTGGGAGAGCTGTCCCACAGACTAGTCAAGCAACAGCCTGACATAGCCATACTCACAGAATCATATCTTTCAGCCAACGTCCCAGACTCTTCCATCACCATCCCTGGGTATGTCCTGTCCCACCGGCAGGACAGACCCACCAGAGGTGGTGGTACAGTGATATACAGTCAGGAGGGAGTGGCCCTGGGAGTCCTCAACATTGACTCTGGACCCCATGAAATCTCATGGCATCAGGTCAAACATGGGCAAGGAAACCTCCTGCTGATTACCACCTACCGTCCTCCCTCTCCATCACCAAGAGTGGCTCGGTAGCACCACTACTGACCGAGCTGGCCGAGTCCTGAAGGACATAGCTGCTAGACTGGGCCTGCGGCAGATGGTGAGCGAACCAACACGAGGGAAAAACTTACTTGACCTCGTCCTCACCAATCTACCTGTCGCAAATGCATCTGTCCATGACAGTATTGGTAGGAGTGACCACCGCACAGTCCTCGTGGAGATGAAATCCCGTCTTCGCACTGAGGACACCATCCAACGTGTTGTGTGGCACCGTGCTAAATGCGATCGATTCAGAACAGATCTAGCAGCTCAAAACTGGGCATCCATGAGGCGCTGTGGGCCATCAGCAGCAGCAGAATTGTATTCCAGCACAATCTGTAACCTCATGGCCCGGCATATTCCTCACTCTACCATTACCAACAAACCAGGAGATCAACCCTGGTTCAATGAGGAGTGTAGAAGAGCATGCCAGGAGCAGCACCAGGCGTACCTAAAAATGAGGTGCCAACCTGGTGAAGCTACAACTCAGGACTACATGCATGCTAAACAGCGGAAGCAACATGCTACAGACAGAGCTAAGCGATTCCACAACCAACGGATCAGATCAAAGCTCTGCAGTCCTGCCACATCCAGTCGTGAATGGTGGTGGACAATTAAACAACTAACGGGAGGAGGAGGCTCTGCAAACATCCCCATTCTCAATGATGGCGGAGTCCAGCACGTGAGTGCAAAAGACAAGGCTGAAGCGTTTGCAACCATCTTCAGCCAGAAGTGCCGAGTGGATAATCCATCTCAGCCTCCTCCCGATATCCCCACCATCACAGAAGCCAGTCTTCGGCCAATTCGATTCACTCCACGTGATATCAAGAAACGGCTGAGTGCACTGGATACAGCAAAGGCTATGGGCCCCGACAACATCCCACCTGTAGTGCTGAAGACTTGTGCTCCAGAACTAGCTGCGCCTCCAGCCAAGCTGTTCCAGTACAGCTACAACACTGGCATCCACCCGACAATGTGGAAAATTGCCCAGGTACGTCCTGTCCACAAAAAGCAGGACAAATCCAATCCAGCCAATTACCGCCCCATCAGTCTACTCTCAATCATCAGCAAAGTGATGGAAGGTGTCGTCGACAGTGCTATCAAGCGGCACTTACTCACCAATAACCTGCTCACCGATGCTCAGTTTGGGTTCCGCCAGGACCACTCGGCTCCAGACCTCATTACAGCCTTGGTCCAAACATGGACAAAAGAGCTGAATTCCAGAGGTGAGGTGAGAGTGACTGCCCTTGACATCAAGGCAGCATTTGACCGAGTGTGGCACCAAGGAGCCCTAGTAAAATTGAAGTCAATGGGAATCAGGGGGAAAACTCTCCAGTGGCTGGAGTCATACCTAGCACAAAGGAAGATCGTAGTGGTTGTTGGAGGCCAAGCATCTCAGCCCCAGGGCATTGCTGCAGGAGTTCCTCAGGGCAGTGTCCTAGGCCCAACCATCTTCAGCTGCTTCATCAATGACCTTCATAAGGTCAGAAATGGGGATGTTCGCTGATGACTGCACAGTGTTCAGTTCCATTCGCAACCCCTCAGATAATGAAGCAGTCCGAGCCCGCATGCAGCAAGACCTGGACAACATCCAGGCTTGGGCTGATAAGTGGCAAGTAACATTCGCGCCAGATAAGTGCCAGGCAATGACCATCTCCAACAAGAGAGAGTCTAACCACCTCCCCTTGACATTCAACGGCATTACCATCGCCGAATCCCCCACCATCAACTTCCTGGGGGTCACCATTGACCAGAAACTTAACTGGACCAGCCATATAAATACTGTGGCTACGAGAGCAGGTCAGAGGCTGGGTATTCTGTGGCGAGTGACTCACCTCCTGACTCCCCAAAGCCTTTCCACCATCTACAAGGCACAAGTCAGGAGTGTGATGGAATACTCTCCACTTGCCTGGATGAGTGCAGCTCCAACAACACTCAAGAAGCTCGACACCATCCAAGATAAAGCAGCCCGCTTGATTGGCACCCCATCCACCACCCTAAACATTCACTCCCTTCACCACCGGCGCACTGTGGCTGCAGTGTGTACCATCCACAGGATGCACTGCAGCAACTCGCCAAGGCTTCTTCGACAGCACCTCCCAAACCCGCGACCTCTACCACCTAGAAGGACAAGAGCAGCAGGTACATGGGAACAACACCACCTGCACGTTCCCCTCCAAGTCACACACCATCCCGACTTGAAAATATATCGCCGTTCCTTCATTGTCGCTGGGTCAAAATCCTGGAACTCCCTTCCTAACAGCACTGTGGGAGAACCTTCACCACACGGACTGCAGCGGTTCAAGAAGGCGGCTCACCACCACCTTCTCAAGGGCAATTAGGGATGGGCAATAAATGCCGGCCTTGCCAGCGACGCCCACATCCCGTGAACGAATAAAACATTAAAAAAAATTGAATTCTGCTGGACACTGGACAGGAATTACATCAAATCTACAGCACAGAAACAGGCCATTCGGCCTAACTGGTCTATGCTGGTGTTTATACTCCACGAGCCCCCTCGCACTCTAATCACCTCTTCCCACTCTGCCCTTGTATCCCTCTATTCCTATCTCCCCCGTGTATGCATCAAACCTCCCTTTAAATGTAGCAGTGCAATCTGCTTCAACCATTCCATGTGACAGTGAGATCCACATTCTCACCACTCTGTGTAAAGAAATTCTTCCTAAATTCTTTAATCGCGGCTATCCTATATTTATGGTCCCTTATATTTGATTGGTTAATGACTACCTTATATTTATGGCCTCTTATATTTAATCTGTTAATGACCACCTTAATAATTATGGCCCCTTGTTCTGGACTCACCCACAAGTGGAAACAGTTTCTCCACATCCACTCGCTGAATGATCCCAGTACACTGAACTCAAAACCTTGGTGAACCAATATCAGTCACTAACTTAGTGAGACCAGGATCTGATACAGGCAAAGCTTGTTACCTGATCAGCAATTCCTGCCTCTGCTCCATTCTCCAGCCTTGCTGTCTCCATCACTACCTCCTATATTATTGATACTGCTATTGTCAGTGCTCTTCTGAACTTTCCTCACTCACTGCTCCGAAACTCCCAAATATCCCCGTCGTAAACCTCAGGATCTCAAACCCTTGAAACTCCTTACCGCCCTCAGTCTTTCATTCTTTCTGCAACCTACAAGCAGTTCTTGAGTGACCTTAGGCATCAGCCGTGACTCAGTGGGTATCACACTCGCCTCTGAGTCAGAAGGTCATGCGTTCCAGTCCCACTCCAGAGACTTGAGCACATAATCCAGGCTAACACTCCAGTGCAGTCCTGAGGGAGTGCTGCACTGTCGGAGGTGCCGTCTTTCGGATGAGGTGTTAAACGTAAAAGATCCCACGGCACTATTCGAAGAGCAGGGGAGTTCTTCCCGATGTCCTGGTCAACATTTATCCCTCAACCAGCACCTAAAGTAGATTATCTGGTTATTAATAGGTGGGATCTTGCTCTGTGTAAATTGGCTGCTGTGTTTCCTACACTACCACCGTGACTACACTTCAAAAGTACTTAATTGGCTGTAAAGCACTTTGGGATTTCCTGTGAAAGGCTCTATATAAATGCAAGTCTTTTCTTTTTTTGAGCTTCACTATGGGCCTTGGCACCTCGGTATTGTTTAATTAATCTCGGCCCCAATATTTTGGTTCCCTTTTGAATGTATTGGAAACTGAAAAATTTCATGGGAACCCACCTGAGTTAGCTTGGTGCAGATGGGTGGCTGTTAGTCTGAGCCAGTGACTCAGGTTACTGAACAGTAATCCACACTTTACAGTGAAATGCACTTTGTAACAAAATAACAGGTGCTGATCAGCGCTAATTTGATGAAGTTAATTAAAGAGGAGGGTGTGTTTGTGGCGATGGGTTCAGTGTTGCTGCAGAGACGGAGCTCAGCCTTGTATGGAGAATATTACATTAATAACAGCCCACTCTTAACAAGGGATCAGAGTTTTTCATGTATCTAACTAATACATCACCTGACTAATAGATATTCCCTCGTGTATTTACTAACCCCCTGGTACATAGGAACGTACGTAGGTCATTCAGCCCCTCGGGCCTGTTCTGCCATTCAGTTAGATCATGGCTAATCTGTACCTCAACTCCATTTACCTGCCTTAACTCTATATCCCTTGATACCCTCATTTAACAAAAATCTATCGATCTCAGTCTTGAAAACTCCAATTAACCCCCAACATCCACAGCCATTTTAGGGGAGAGGGTTCCAGATTTCCACGACCCTTTGTGTGAAAAAATGCTTCCTGATTTCACCCCTGAACGGCCTAGCTCTAATTTTAAGATTGTGCCCCCTTGTTCTGGATTCCCCCAACAGGGGAAATAGTTTCTCTCTCTCTACCCCGTCGAATCCCTTAATCATCTTAAACACCTCGATCAGATCACCCCTCAATCTTCTATACTCAACGGAATACAAGCCTAGATTGTGCAACCTGTCCTCATAATTTAACCCTTTTAGCCCCAGTATCATTCTGATGAATCTGCTCTGCCCCCCCTCCAAGACCAGTAGATGTAACCTTACTGTACTGATGGTACCACACACAAAACATGTTGGTGCCATGCAGAGGGCACAGCACCGACCTTATTGCCGGCAAAAGCAGTTAATACCACGTGATGAAATCCTGGGGAAAAAAAAAAAGCTGGATAAGAATCTAATTGGGAATGGGATTGAAAGTTTTAGGATTGCTCTAGACAGAGATGGTGAAATATTCCACGGGAGTTTATGGTTACTGACGTTAGGATTAATAGTGAAGGTACGAGGATGGAAGAATATTCTGGGGTTCTTACCTTTTGGGGATCAGGGGTATTTCCACACACCTTATCCTTAGGGATTCAGAAAGTGGGGTAGAGTCCATAATAGGGTCGATTGTACATGGTCTGTGAAAGCAGCAGACTTGATGGGCCAAATGTCCTTGTCCTGCTTGATGCTTTATGTTCCTGACTGAGCACAGCTGTGTTGTACATTATAACGCAAATTGGCTGCTGTGTTTCCTACATTACAACAGTGACTATATTTCAAAAGTAATTAATTGGCCGTGAAGCGCTTTGGGATGCCCTGAGGTCATGAAAGGTGTTGTATAAATACAAGTCTTTCTTTAAAATACAAGGTCTATGAATTACTTTCTCAGACTTGTATTAAATTGGAATGTGTTATTTCATGCACATCAATAGGCCATTAATACGGAGCAGTAGGTTGGTGACTCCTGGCGTAACAGGTACAGAATTACACTCAAATAGTCTGCAGAATAATAAACAGAGGGATGAGGGATCTCTCCTATTCTCTATTTGTGTTTGTAACAAAAGGCAGTTTACATACTCGCACCTCGTATGATCCGAAAATGACATCTTTTGACTATTTAATGTATGGGATAGTATTCCTACCGATTAACCCTTTACCACTCTGTTCAGTAGTGACAGAGACCCATGTGGGATTCCCGCAATGTGCTTTTGTCCACTCTGAAAGATGGAAATACCACACTGGCTGACTATATTGTTCAGGCTCAACCAGCAGTTGAATTTATTTGCAAGAATTACACAGATGCATCGGACTATGGCAAGCCTAGTGGTACAAGTTCTTAGAAACCACAGATTGAGTCTTCCAAAAGAGTTTAAATATTCAGAACATATTTCTGCATAGTCTGATAATCAGCACTTACGCAGAAATCTGATTTTTGTAGATTTCCCCACCTCTGTTTGTACATAGGTATTCCTGCCCCCTTGGAGTGCAGCTAACTAAAACTAAACAGATGAAACAAGGAAAAGCTGCACCTATTGTATCATTGTTCTGAATCCCCAAGACACAACCCGACACACGGCTCAAAAGATTCTTCCTATTAAGAATGCAAATTATGTTGTTGTTAATCAATTTTACTGCTCAGGTTGCGGAGTGAACAGCAATCTCTTGGCTGTCTGTTAGCTTTGTTTTTCGTTTTCTTTAAAATAACACAACAGTGCTTGACAATTATCTGCAAATTTTGCATGGTTTAAACATTTCAAAGACACGGGGGAGTTGCTGATGTCGCTGAGTTGTAAGTATAGGCAATTGACAGTGCTTTGGGAAACTGGCCCACTGTCTCTTCCTGAAACCAACAGCATCTGTCTCACTTCTTTAGAAAGCACCAAAGAATTTTTTCAAGGATGCAGCTAATTAAAGTCAATTTTAAAATTAATTATCATCTTAGATGTACAAGAAAGAAATGATACTTTGCGAGCTTTCTTTCCATCACAGGCTACACTAGCCCATTCACAGCAGAATAAAGGCTGGGGTCCATTTACAAGAGCCTTGTCGGCCTATGGAAACTTGAGTGTAGCTGGGAACAGAAGAGAGGTGTTGGTAAAAAGCCCAGACTGTAACACCGTACTTGAGTGCAGGCCCATTTTCTCCAGCAGGAGTTCTGAAGAAAGTTGCTCTGTAACACTGCCCTGTGCTGCTGTTTTCATTTTGCATAATTCTCTGAATTGAAAATATGTGATACCAATGCGCTCCTGAACTAATCGAATTTAAATAGGTCACAGGCTGGGTTCTATCTGTTTGTGTTTCTTGCCTCGTGCACTCAGCAGACCCCTGCTGCTCGCTATCCAACAGTAAACATTAGCTGGAGTTTCAGAGACCGAGTGCGTTCTTCACTGTCTGCACAGTGACTGCTGAAATTAGGCAAATGAGCAAATGGCAAGGGGAGCACCCCTCACACTGAGCCGCCCACACAGCCCAGTGTGTGGGGTGGGTCTAAATCAACCTAAATTGGGCACCAGTGCCCAAAAGACTAGAGCGATTTTTGCATTGGCGGCCGTGCCTTCAGCTGCCTGGGCCCTAAGCTCTAGAATTCCCTCCCGAAATCCCTCCACCTGTCTACCTCTCCCTCCTCCTTTAAGACGGTCTTTAAAACTAACCTCAAGCCTTTGGTCACCTGTCCTAATGTCTCGTTATGTAGCTCGTGTCAAATTTTGTTTGATAACGGTCCTGTGAAGCGCCTTGGGACATTTAGGCGCTATATAAATGCAAGTTGTTGTTGTTGTTAGTGTGCATACTTCCTGAAACTGCTGCCACACACTTGTTTTGTAAAAACTAACGAGGACTGAGACCAAGGATAAATTGTAGCATCGCAGCTTTGCGTTGTAATGAATGTGCTTGTGTTGTGGCTGTGATATTTGGATTGACGTAACCTTCAAGCGGGTGAGGCAATATAACAGACAGGGAGGATGGACACTGTACAATCAGGGACGCAGAGAGAGGCCCAGTCTTCTCCCAATTCTTCCCCTCACAGCCCAAGAGCGCCTGGGGTCAGTCGCCAAACGGGGAGGCTCCAGCTCCACACTCGTCAGTTAATGGTGTTACCCAAACCCAGTGAGCTCGGCCCTCCCCACCCTCTTTGCTCGACTAGGATTGCGCAGGAGTCTCCAGGAATTAAAGATTAATCTCTAGGACACTGCCTGCTGTGAGCAACTCGGGAGAAAAATCAGAGGGGCATTAAAAAAAAATTGTGTTTTTAAGGAAGAAATTTCTTTGAACACTTTGGTTATTAGTAATAAAAGTATCTGAGATTGGAAAAAAGGCTGTTTGACTGAGAGTCAAGAATCATCCAATTGGGTAATGAAGAGTCCGTTCACTTTCCGATTGGCCTTGGGGGCGGGGTGCCGTGAGGAGGGATGTGTCGGGCGACCAATGGTGGGAGTGTGGGGGCAGGGAGGTTGGAGGCAGGAGGTTATGTGATGTAACCTCCAGCAATACATTCAACCAGAGTTGGTAACCCCATTGCTCGACCCAAGCCTTCTGCCAAAGTATGGCCCCAGCTCTTAATCTATGTTGCTATGGAAACGTACAAAGCGGACACAAGTCTCATGTCAGACATGCTGTGTGACCTTTAACCTACCGTGACCCAAGAAAGCATGTCAATTCCGCTGAGATAGTATCATAGCATTGTACTGGGAAAAGCGCAGGAGGAGGCCATTTGGCCCATTGTGCCTGTGCTGGCTCTTTGATTGAGCTATCCAATTAGTCCCACTCCCCTGCTTTTTCCACATTGCTTTGTAAATGTTTTCCCTTCAAGTATTTATCCAATTCCCTTTTGAAAGTTATTATTGAATCTGCTTCCACCGCCCTTTCAGGCAGTGCATTCCAGATCATCACAACTCGCTGCATTAAAAAAAATGTTTCCTCATGACGCCTCTGGCTCTTTTGCCGATCACCTTAAATCTGTGTCCTCTGGTTACCGACCCTTCTGCCACTGGAAACAGTTTCTCCTTATTTACTCTATCAAAACTGTTCATGATTTTGAACACCTCATTCAAATCTCCCCTTAACCTTCTCTGCTCTAAGGAGAACAGTCCCAGCTTCTCCAGTCTCTCCACATAACTGAAGTCCCTCATCCCTGGTACCATTCTGGTAAATCTCTTCTGCACCCTCTCTAAGGCCTTCACATCCTTCCTAAAGTGTGGTGCCCAGAATTGAACACAATACTCCAGCTGAGGCCTAACCAGTGTTTTATAAAGGTTTAGAATAACTTCCTTGCTTTTGTACTCTATGCCTCTATTTATAAAGCCCAAATGAAAGTTTGGAAACAGAATCAATTTGAACCCTGTTACTAAGTAACAGAAGAAATTGAAGCAGCAGCACAGTGTGGGTAGGGTTTGGGGAAACAACAGGAAGCAGGAGGTGGGGGGGCGGGTTTATGTGCAGCAGTTGTACACGGAGCGGAGAGGGGTCCTGCCGAGTAGGTGATGGAGGAGGGGAATTTTCCTGCTGAGTTGTTGAACTTGTGCAGGGGGATGGTAGATGCTCTGTTGTTCGACTAAAGAAAGAAAGACTTGCATTTATATAGCGCCTTTCACGACCTCAGGGCATGCCAAAGCGCTTTACAGCCAATGAAGTACTTCTTGAAGTGTAGCCACTGTCGTAATGTAGGAAACACGGCAGCCAAATTGCACACAGCAAGATCCCACAACCAGCAATGAGATAATGACCAGATAATCTGTTTGTGATGTTGGTTGAGGGATAAACATTGGCCCAGGACACCGGGGAGAACTCCCCTGCTCTTCTTCGAAATAACATAGTGAGATCTTTTACATTCACCTGAGAGGTTTAACATCTCATCCGAAAGACGGCACCTCTGACAGTGCTGCACTCCCTCAGCACTGCACTGGAGTGTCAGCCTGGATTTTGTGCTCGAGTCTCTGGAGTGAACTTGAACCCATGACCTCCTGACTCAGAGCCGAGAGTGATACCCACTGAGCCACGGCTGACAAGGGGGGTCCCATCGGGTTACTGGACCCGGTGAAGGGGTGAGGGTGAGGTATCCCGCAGAGTTCTTGGGGGGGGGGGAGGACAGGGGTTGTGTGGTGGTTTTAGACGTAGGAGGGGGTGATCCAATGGAATGATGTATTTGGGGTTTTGTGGAGTTATACCCATGATGGCAGAACATGTTTCACTGTGAAATCATTCCCATGCAGGCACTGTGTGATATTATTTACAGAATCCCCGGACCTCCACTGGTGACTACATCAGGCCTTGAGTGAAGTACGATTCAGTTTACCAAGTGAAAGGTCTAATGTTAGCCCATGTCATAGAATCATACACCACAATAGGTGGCCATTTGGCCCATCATACCTCTGCCGGCTCTTTGAAAGAGCTTTCCAATTAGTCCCACTCCCCCTGCTCTTTCCCCAGAGCCCTGCAAATTTCTCCTTTTCAAGTATTTTTCCAATTCCCTTTTGAAAGTTACTATTGAATCTGCTTCCACCGCCCTTTCAGGCAGTGAATTCCAGATTGCAACTCGCTGTGTAAAAAAAATTCTCATCTCCCTCTGGTTCTTTTGCCAATTTTCTTAAATCTGTGTCCTCTGGTTACCGACCCTCCTGCCACTGGAAACAGTTTCTCCTTATTTACTCTGTCAAAATCTCCTGATTTTGAACATATCTATTAAATCTCCCCTTAACCTTCTCTGTTCTAAGGAGAACAATTCCAGCTTCTCCAGTCTCTCCACATAACTGAAGTCCCTCATCCCTGGTACCATTCTAGTAAATCTCCTCTGCACCCTCTCCAAGGCCTTGATATCCTTCCTAAAGTGTGGTGCCCAGAATTGAACACAATACTCCAGCTGAGGCCTAACCAGTGTCTTATAAAGGTTTAGCATAACTTCCTTACTTTTGTACTCTATGGGCCCGATATTACCAGGGCGGCGGGTTTGCGGCGGGGGGGCGATGCGCCCGGTGAAATCAGTCTGCCCCGCGCGCAATCGCAGGCTAATTGGATCCACTTACCTGCTCCTCCGGGTTCCCCACTGCTGATCTGCGCGTCGGGCGGGCTGCGCATGTGCAGTAAGGTCTGTCAGCTGGAGGAGCTCTATTTAAAGGGGCAGTCCTCCACTGACTGATGCTGCCACAAATAGGAAAAATTACAGCAAGGAGCAGCCCAGGGGGAAGGCTGCTCCCAGTTTAATGATGCCTCACTCCAGATATCAATACATGGGGTGAGGAGGAGGGGGAGGACAGAGATCTTCCACCCGGCGGGCGGGAGGAAGTGGCCTGCCTCTGCCACCAAGAAGGCCTGGCTCGAGGTGGCAGAGGAGGTCACCAGCGCCACCAACATATCGCGCACCTGCATACAGTGCAGGAGGCGCTGCAATGACCTCAGTAGGTCAGCCAAAGTGAGTACACTTACTCATTCCCCTACACTCCGTCTGCCACATCACTGCCCCCACCCCACATCTCCTTCTGCAGTGCCAACACTACTCTGTCACATCACCCCTCACACCCACTCAAACCTCATCCTCATCTTACCTGCACCTACTCACCTCGCCAGTACTCATCCCGCCACTACCACTCAACCCAATCCTCATACAATCTCATGGCTCTATCCCATACTCACCCTCTCGTGCATCTCTTTCACAGTCAGCCTCACTCAACCTGCCACTACCTGTGCTGCAGCCACAGGGCATGCATCACATATGTGCAGTAGGCAGCGTAAGGCAAACGTGTCGTGAGCATGAAGGGGATGCACAAGGGTGTTTGAGGGTTTGTCATGGTTTTTACTCATATTTAATTTCTAAGCAACTCACATTACATATTATATTGGCACCACTACTGCCACGTCTTTGCAAATCTTGTCTGGTTTGTGCAATAATGCCCTTTCCTGAGGATCACTACGAAGACCCACAACTGATGCCACCCATTGTGTCACTGCAGAGGGGGTGTAGGTGTATTTGCAGGGCTCTTTTGTGCAGATGACTGAGAGACGTCGGCGATGTCCCCAGTGGCACCTTGGAAGGATGCGGAGGAGAAGTTGTTGAGGGCAGTGGTGACTTTGACAGCGACAGGTAAGAAGATGGTGCTCGGGCCAGCCGGGAGCAGCTCGGCATGAAGGAGGCTGCAGATGTCCACGACTACATGTCAAGTGACTCTGAGCCTCCGTGTGCACTGCTGCTCAGAGAGGTCCAGGAAGCTGAGCCTCGGTCTGTGGACCCTGTGGCGAGGGTAGTGCCCCCTGCGACGCATCTCTCTCTGCAGTTGCCCTCCCTCCTGCTGTGCAGGTGGATGTGTCACAGCACTGTGTTGTGGAGCTCCACGTGTCAGAGGTGGACGGCGAGGCTGTGATGCTGTTCGCCCTCCGAGGAGGTCATGACTGCAGCTACGGCGGCCCCCATCCGGAAGATGTACATCTGAGGGGGTCGGCAAGGTAGGTACATGTGTCTGGACACCGGGGTAAGTGTGCATGTTGGTGAATTTGATTGTCAGGAGGAGGGTGGTGGAGGCCAAACTTTGTCCAAAGTGACAGAGTGGCCTCCTGCAATGAGTGAGGGTCTCCCCGCCCCGACCTGTCAAATGGACCTTTGCAGCTGCCACAGGCTGATGGCTACAACACGTCCATTTGAACTGGGAGTGTTTCCCCCAGTATGGGAAAGAGTCCCAGTTGTTTGTAAAATCCCACCCCTCCTGAAATATCTCCTTAATCAGGTCTGTAAACGACCTGAAATACCTAAATAAATACTTTAAGTGGCACCCCGCTGGCTTTAATTGCCTGCGGGAGTCCCACATGGGGGGGCTGCGCGCGCATGTCAGCGCGTCTGTGGGAAACCCGGAAGTGGGCGGGTTGGAGCCGGGCTCCCGACCCGCCCCGGGAATCCCCGATTTTCAGAGCCCCCCCCCCCCCCCCCCCCGCCAGGAATACACCCGATTGCGGGTGCTAAAATCGACTCCTGTGCCTCTATTTATAAAGCCCAGGATCCCATATGCTTTTTTAACAGCCTTATCCACCTTCAAAGAGTGTGGGTCCAGGAACTGGAGCTGGACTGCAGCATCAACCACCAAACTTTCTCTGTGAAATGGTTGACAGGAGGACAGGGTTAAAGTGCTGGAGAGCTGAACATCGGTTTCCTGTAAATATGTGGGAGGGAAGAATGGAAGCAGTGAATGAGGAAGTGAAACTGATTTGCGACTGTAATAAGCAGCTGCTGAATGAGACTTGGTCTCAGTGCTGTGCCTGGATTGTCCCCTTTCCAGATCCACTGAAGTCTGGCCTTCTGTTTCTCTCCTTGCAGACTGGTGTTCTGGGAGTTTGAGCCTGGGCGGCAGGTGACCTTTGACCCAGAGGGTCCGAGCCCCGGGGTTACGGAGATGTGGTGGTTCCAGCAGGGCATGAGCTTCCTTCCAGCCGCATTGGTCATCTGGTCAGTGGCCGCCTTCGTCTTCTCCTTCATTACGGCCGTCGTGCTTCGTCACGTCGACCCCTTGGTGCCGTACATCAGGTCAGTACAGCGATGGGACTGTGACTGGGCACAGTGCAAGATCCCTAAGACCGTAACCTGCTTTTTCTTTCAGCTGCTGCCTGCCCTGCTGTGCACCTCCCGCATTTCCATTTTTTTCTCCTTATTTCTAACATTATTCTGTAACCTTGCACCCTCCGTGATCTCGAGCTCATCCCTAACTCTACTGCCCGTATCCTGACTCGCACCAAGTCCTGTTCACCCATCACCCCTGTGCTTGCCCTCCCACATTGCACTCCATTTTAAAATTCTCATCGTTATGTTCAAATCCCTCCATGGTCTCGCCCCTCCCTATCTCTGTAACCTCCTCCAACCCTACAACCCTCCGAGATCTCTGCGCTCCTCCAATTCTGACCTTCTGTGCATCCCCGTTTTTCTTCACTCCACTATTGGCGGCCGTGCCTTCAGCTGCCTAGGCCCTAAGCTCTGGAATTCCCTCCCTAAACCTCTCCACCTCTCTCTCCACCTTTAAGACGCTCCTTAAAACCTACCTCTTTAACCAAGCTTTTGGTCACCTGCCCTAATATCTCCTTATGTGGCTCAGTCAAATTTTGTCTGATAATCGCTCCTGTGAAGCACCTTGGGACGTTTTGCTACATTAAAGGCGCTATTGAAATGCAAGTTATTGTTATTGTAACTCTGGATATTTCCGTATATCAGCTGACACCAGAAAACACTATAAAATAAGGTGCCAAACAAAATAAAAGGATGAGTCATCAGAATGCAGGCACTGTACAGAGTCCCTGTGACAATGGGTCTGCCTCTTTGTGATTGCTGATAGTGTGCTTAACTGCACTACATGTTACAGGCCCAGTTCCTTGAGGCTCGTCACATCTCGAGTAATCATCGGTTGTTTGTGGAGGGCGTGACTGGGGTTAGATGGTGGATGGAGTGGGCTCAATGGACTAGCTAATCTTTTCTTGTCTTTTTCCATATGTTCGTGTAAGGCCATAAGGCCCTGTGTAACAGTGTGTTGGAGAGATGGCCAAAACACCTATGAGGAAGAGATATAGGATCAAGAGGAGGCCATTCAGCCCCCTCAAGCCTGCTCCACCATTCAATGAGATCATGGCTGATCTGTATCTTAACTCCATTTTCCCGCCTTTGCTCCATATCCCTTGATACCCTCACCCAACAAAAATCTATCAATCTCAGTCTTGAAAGCTTCAGTTGACCCCTAGCATCCACAGACTTTTGAGGCGGTGGGGGGGAAGAGTTCCAGATTCCCACTACCCTTTGTGTGAAAAACCTGGGGCAGGACTTTTGCTCAGTAAAGTTGATGCTGACTTTTTTTTCTGCTAAGATATTTTCCCCTCCTCTCCTGAAAGCACTGCCCGTACCTTGGGCTTGATTCTACAGGCGGCAACTATCCACCAGCCCCTGGCCCATGTGGGCTCTCTGGATTTGTGAGTCCAGGCAGTAGGTGACCATGGGGGGAGGAGGGAGGGTGAAATCACAGCCGAGCTCGATTTCCCCTCACAAGATGTTCACGTGCCCATTTTCCAGCAGGGGTCACTGGGTCACGAGGAACCCTGGCTAATTGTTCCCTTTCCCAAGCTCATGGATACTGAGGCCAATTGTAGCACATCTACTGCTGCCACATCAGAGACCAGCCGCTTCAGCACAGACCAGGGATAAATCCTGGGATCTTCCTGGTCAGTCAGGCTCAAAACCACACTGGATGCTGCATTTAACCAACCGGTCGAGTGAGTTGGACCTGGATTTCTAATTGTTCTTTAAGCGTGAAGATTTCTGAATCCATGTGATTCTGGATAATATTTCTGAATTCAGAGGATGCTGGAGACAATCAGCATCTGGGGAGAGAGAAACAGAGTTAATGATTCAGCTGTAACCATTCATCAGAACTGGAGAAAGTTTCAGATGGACGGCATTTAAAAGGGAACAGAACAAAAGGAAGTGGGAGGGAAACACAGACGCACAGACACAGACATAGATATACACATACAGACACACACACTTACACAGACATAGATATACACTTACACAGACATAGATATACAGATATACACATACACACACACATATATATATACACACACACACACATATATATATACACACACGTACTCCCACTCTGCCCTCTCTGTCTTTGACCTTTTCCACTGATCCAATGAAGCTCAACGCAAGCTCGAGGAACAGCCCCCTGTCCTTTCATTATGTACTTTACAGCCCTCTGGCCTTAATATTGACTTTAATAACTTCAGACCTTAACTATAACTCCCATGATATTTACAGCAGGGAATGCTGACTATGTAGGATGGGTCAGTGGTTCAGGTGGGGAGAGAGAGATGGTTTGGTATTTGGGTTGGGGACCCTCTATCGGAACACCATTTTGTGTGGGGGGGTTTGGGCGGTGACCAGGCGAGGGTGATGTAGGGCAGGGGAGCTGGGCGAGGGCGATACAGGGCGGGACAGTTCCCTTCGTACTGGCGGCTTTTCTCTTCTCAGGTTGCTGGATTCTGTCTCACTTTGCCAGCTCTTCCTGTTTCCATCTCGGACCTGTCTCACCCCACCCTCACCTCAGCTATCCACACCTTCTCCGTGTCTCTTCAATGTCTTTAATTTATTCCCTTGGCTCAGTTGGTAGCATTTTCGCCTCTGAGTCAGAAGGTCGTGGGTTCAAGCCCCAATCTAGAGACTTGAACCCATAATCCTGGCCGACAGTGCTGAGGGAGTGCTCTACTATCAGAGGTGCCGTCTTTTGGATGAGACTTTAAACCGAGGCCCCGTCTGCCCTCTTGGGTGGATGTAAAGGATCCCATGGCACTATTGGAAGAAGAGCAGGGGAGTTCTCCCCAGTGACCTGGCCAATGTTTATCCCTCAATCGATACCTAAAACAAATTATCTGGTCATATGTCTCATTACTGTTTGTGGGATCTTGCTGTGCTGCCACATTTCTCTACATTACAGCAGTGACTACACTTCAAAACTAATTCATTGACTGTAAATCGCTTTGGGACATCCTGAGTTTGTGAAAGGTGCTATATAAATGCAAGTACTTTCTTTATTTTATTCTGCTCTTTCCGATTGACTTGTGTTAATAAAATTACAGCCAATTAACCAGCTCCTGTTTACCATTTAAGCATTTTACATGTCATTTTACTTCCTCTTGTGCGTGTGCGTCTCTGTGTGTGTTTCCCTCTCCCTTCCCTTTGTTCTTTTAAATGCTGTCCTTCTGTATCTTTCTCCAGTTCTGATGAATAGTTACAGCTGAAACATTAACTGGTCTGCACTCTCTCCAGATCCTGACTGATCTGCTGAGTGTTTCCAGCATTCTCTGCTTTTGTTTCCTCATCTCCTCTGCACCCCCTCTAAGGCCTCGACATTCTCCCTAAAGTGTGGTGCCCAGAATGGGACACAATACTCCACCTGACCAGTGATTTATAAAGGTAACTTGTTTTTGTACTCTATGGCCAGGATTTTTACCCGGAGCCGGGAAGGGGGCAGGGGGATCGAATCGCGGAGGGGAACCCCGGAAGTACGGGTTTCCTGGACGTTCTTACGATTTTGACGTAAGGATGTCTTTTTTTTTTCTGTTTCCCGTCCGACTGACCGGCCTGAGTGACAGGCTGGTCTCCATTGGACGGGAGCAGAAGAAGGAAGAGGTAAGTGTTCAGGTAAGTCTTAGATTGTATGGATGGGGAGGGTCATGGGTGGGCATGGGGGCCACGGGGAGGTCAGTCACTGGGGAATCAGTCATGGGGGGGTGGGGGGGAGATCGAGGGGGAGGGTTGGGATCAGGGGTCATCGCGGGGGTCTGTGATAGTGGGGTGTGGGTCGAGATTGTTTGGGAGGGGTCCGCGATCGTTGTGGGGGAGGTGGGGTCGCTGCAGGTAGGCTTATTGGGCCTGGGGGAAGCGGTGTGAAGGAGAAGGCCCGGGAATCCCGGCCCCCAGGGGCTAAAATTGAAAGGTTTTAGTGACCAACTCACCCTCATCCTGTCCCAGTGAAAACCGGAAATGGGTGGGTTGGGGGACGGGTCTGAAATTGTTGCAATTTTCAATGCCCCTCCCTGCCCCAACCCACCGGTTTTTCCCATTTAAAATCCTGCCCTATGCCTCTATTAATAAGCCCAGGATCCTATATGCTTTTTTAATAGCCTTCTCAACTTGTCCTGCCACCTTCAAAGTAACACTTTTTCCCAATCTTTTCTGTGTAATAATTGGTCAAAAAATCCTGAGCATGCCAGTAACTGAATTCATGTTACTCTGGGTAACATTTATGAATGTGAGTTATCACAGGTTAACTGAAGATTGGCTATTTTGTTTTAAATTGCATTCAGCTGGAGTGACCTAGAAGGTCAGAGTAATTAGAACTAACTGCAGGATCCCTCCCATCTTAAGGTCAGGGTCGTGGGTTAATATAAATAGAACCATATAAGTAGTGTGTGGGGGAAAGGCAAATGCATTCATAGTCATTTTACGTGCACATGTTTTTGGCGGAAGTCCTGGCCTGGGCGTGTGGTTTAGTGACTCTGTCTGCTGATTTCAGTCTCTGTGTTGTAAGGCATTTAGTCAGACACTGCCCAGTTGTAATCTGGCAGCACAGTCCTGAATTAGTTCGTGCACGAAGCTACCATTCCTCACAGAGTTTGACGTATTCCTAAATACATCACCCATTTTGTGTAATATAGTTTTGTTTTGTGGATGATGCAGTAAATAATTTTCAGAAATGCAGTCAGACTAATGCAAGGGGCTAAAAGGGTTAATCAGTCTGCCCCGAACAGGATGTAGACTGAAACCAAACTAAGACTGAGGCTGCTCAATACTTCCCTTTCTGTTTCTCTGATTGATAATTTAGGACACAATTCTCTCTCCATCTGTCTCTCTGTTTATCTGTCTCTATCTGGTGCTGTCTCTGTCTCTCTTATTCTCTCTACCTCTTCACACCCCCCCCCCCCTTCCTCCATAACTCTCCCTGTCTTGCTATTGTGTTCCCTCTCTGTCATGTTCCTTCTATCTCTGACTCTCCTGCTCTTGTTACTTTCGCTCTCTGGCTTTTTCCTGCTCTTTCTCACTCGTGTGCTCTCTTTCTCATTGCTCTCTCAAACCCTTGCTCACTCTCTCACGCTCACACTGTCTCTCGGCACCAGGGCCGAGCCTTGCACGTGGGTTCCGCTCGTGCCGAGCCTTGCACGTGGGTTCCGCTCGTGCCGAGCCTTGCACGTGGGTTCCGCTCGTGCCGAGCCTTGCACGTGGGTTCCGCTCGTGCCGAGCCTTGCACGTGGGTTCCGCTCGTGCCGAGCCTTGCACGTGGGTTCCGCTCGTGCCGACCTCCACAGCCTGCTGGAAATTTTTAAATGTATGGACAGCATTGGGTGCAAACAGGGCCCACATTATCAAACATTTAAAACAACACGGTGTAAGATGATAAAATGCGAGGGATTGCAGTCCACAGTTAAACACACCACATGGGATTGTACTCCATGTAGTTCATAACCAAGAAGTGAGTTTATGAACAAAATATACAGAATGCTAGTGGTCATCAGGAGAGAATCAAATATGGTGCCAGGTTGGTGGGGTGGGGTAGCTGGTGGGAGAGATCCATTGAATTGGAAGTGACTCAGCAAGGTTCCTGTTTTCAAGAACAGTGCCAGAACATACCCAGGTCACATGGTTTTACATCAGCAACTGGAAGAATCATGGAATTAAACAGCCTATATCAGGCTGGATCTCAGACAAAAATGCATCAATTTTGCCACAGTACTTAATGAATTGCATTAAACCAGCTGGTGATGAGGCTGATTGAGATCTGGGAGAACTAGAAGAATTTGCATTTCTATAGCGCCTTTCGTGACCTCAGGACGTCCCAAAACGCTTCACAGCCAATGAAGTACTTTTGAAGTGTAGTCACTATTGTAATGTAGGCAATGCTGCAGCCAAATTGCACACAGCAAGATCCCACAAATAGCAATGAGATGATGACCAGATAATCTGTTTCAGTAATGTTAGTTGAGGGATAATTATTGGCCAGGACACTTGGGAGAACTCCCCTGCTCTTCTTTGAATAGTGCCTTGGGATCTTTTACATCCACCTGAGAGGGCAGATGGAACCTCAATTTTTTTTTGTCTCAGCCAAAAGGCTGTCCCTCCCTCAGTACTGCACTGAAGTGTCAGCCTGGATTATGTGCTCAAGTCTCTTGAATGGGACCTTCTGACTCAGAGGTGAGAGTGATACCACTGAGCCACAGCTGACAGACTCAACACTGATCAGTCAATACAGAGCAGCAATTAACAAAGCAAACTGATTGTTAAGCTGCACTGTTCAGGAGAGTACAAGGTGCACTGTCCTGACCTGGGCCTGACTTTCCTGCATCACCCACCCCCAGCATTATTTCCTGCTGTGGCCTGGGGTTGGAAACCTGGCCACCTGGGGCTCAGAGGCGGGAATGCTCCCACTGGGCCAAAAGCTCTCTCCTATTCGAAAGGAGGTGAAGGAGAGAGAAATATAACATACTAAGTGGAGGAGGAAAGGTTAATCCCAGGCACTGTTTGAATTTACAGCGTGTCGGCAGGACAAGGGAACACCAGGTATGAACTGAGAAAAGTCAGTCAAAAACAGTGAGCAATACCAGCAGTGGCCTCTGGGTGAGATTGTGGCAGCAATAACAGCAACAATTTGCATTTATATAGTAAAACGTCCCAAGGCGCTTCACAGGAGCGTTATCAGATAAAATTTGACACAGAGCTTCATAAGGAGATATTAGGACAAAGTGGTCAAAAGCTTGGTCAAAGAGGTAGGTTTAAGGAGCATCTTAAAGTCATAGAGAGTCATAGAGTCATAGAGTCATAGAGTTATACAGCACGGATAGAGGCCCTTCGGCCCATCGTGTCCGTGCCGGCCATCAAGCCCTGTCTACTCTAATCCCATATTCCAGCATTTGTTCCGTAGCCTTGTATGCCATGGCATTTCAAGTGCTCATCCAAATGCTTCTTGAATGTTGTGAGGGTTCCTGCCTCCACAACCCTTTCAGGCAGTGAGTTCCAGACTCCAACCACCCTCTGGGTGAAAAAGTTCTTTCTCAAATCCCCTCTAAACCTCCCGCCTTTTACCTTGAATCTATGTCCCCTTGTTATAGAACCCTCAATGAAGGGAAAAAGCTCCTTAGTATCCATCCTATCTGTGCCCCTCATAATTTTGTACACCTCAATCATGTCCCCCCTCAGCCTCCTCTGCTCCAAGGAAAACAAACCCAATCTTCCCAGTCTCTCTTCATAGCTGAAGCGCTCCAGCCCTGGTAACATCCTGGTGAATCTCCTCTGCACCCTCTCCAAAGCGATCACATCCTTCCTGTAGTGCGGCGACCAGAACTGCACACAGTACTCCAGCTGTGGCCTAACCAGTGTTTTATACAGCTCCATCATAACCTCCTTGCTCTTATATTCTATGCCTCGGCTAATAAAGGCAAGTATCCCATATGCCTTCTTTACCACCTTATCTACCTGTTCCGCCGCCTTCAGGGATCTGTGAACTTGCACACCAAGATCCCTCTGACCCTCTGTCTTGCCTAGGGTCCTCCCATTCATTGTGTATTCCCTTGCCTTGTTAGTCCCTCCAAAGTGCATCACCTCGCACTTTTCCGGGTTAAATTCCATTTGCCACTGTTCCGCCCATCTGACCAACCCATCTATATCGTCCTGCAGACGGAGGGGAGAGAGGTAGAGAAGCGGAGAGGTTTAGGGAGGGAATTCCAGAGCTTAGGGCCCAGGCAGCTGAAGGCACGGCCGCCAATGGTGGAGCGATGGGAATCGGGGATGTGCAAGAAGCAAGAATTGGAGGAGCGCAGAGATCCCTGGAGGGTTGTAGGGCTGTGAACAATCCTGGCAGTGGCCTGTGGGGTGGGGGTTGGAGGCCCATTGAACATCACGATATGGGGGCTAGAGGTTTCTATGGGTGGATGAATGAGTTGGGCCAAATGTCCTCCCTCATCTGTGAGTCTCTCTGTGATTCTGATCTGAAAATACAACACTTTCAGCCGTTCGGTTAGAGTTTCCGTCTCAAGGCCACATGGATCGTGCAGGATGTGAAACCTCGACATCTGTCTGTTCTTGAAATAGACTCGAGGCAGGCACGAAAATAAATGAAAATACCCAATGCACACACTCAACATCTGCCTCTCAACTCAGGTTAGGGAGTTTGATCAAACTCTTGCTTTGGTGCACAAACTATCCCCCTAATTACACGGCGTAAAACACTTCATATCTGGTGTTGTGTCGGGCCTTTAATCATCGGTTAACAGGGCAGCACAATCCTTGCCTATAAATATAGTTCATGCTGTGTTATTGTTCACTGTACAGAACGACTGTGCTATTGGACACTGTACAGAGATTGTGCTATTGTACACTGTGTAGATAGACTGTGTTATTGGGACAAAGCCCTGTGAAGCGCCTTGGGACGTTTTACTATATAAATGCAAATTGTTACTGTTATTGCTTCCACAATCTCACCCAGAGGCCACTGCTGGTATTGCTCATTGTTTTTGACTGACTTTTCTCAGTTCATACCTGGTGTTCCCTTGTCCTGCCGACACGCTCTGACTCTCCCGCTCTTGTTACTTTCGCTCTCTGGCTTTGTACAGAGATTGTGCGATTGTACACTGTGTAGATAGACTGTGTGATTGGGACAAAGCACGAGTGTGTGTGTGTCTCTCTCTCTCTCTGTCTCTCTCTGTGTCTCTCTCTCTGTCTCTGGGACAAAGCCCCGAGTGTCTCTCTCTCTCTCTCTCTCTCTGTCTGTCTCTCTCTCTGTCTCTGGGACAGAGCCCCGAGTGTCTCTCTCTCTCTCTCTCTCTGGGACAGAGCCCCGAGTGTCTCTCTCTCTCTCTCTCTCTCTCTCTGGGACAGAGCCCCGAGTGTCTCTCTCTCTCTCTCTCTCTCTGGGACAGAGCCCCGAGTGTCTGTCTCTCTCTCTCTCTCTGGGATAGAGCCCTGAGTGTCTCTCTCTCTCTCTCTCTCTCTGGGACAGAGCCCCGAGTGTCTCTCTCTCTCTCTCTCTCTCTCTCTGGGACAGAGCCCCGAGTGTCTCTCTCTCTCTCTCTCTCTCTGGGACAGAGCCCCGAGTGTCTCTCTCTCTCTCTCTCTGGGACAGAGCCCCGAGTCTCTCTCTCTCTCTCTCTCTCTGGGACAGAGCCCCGAGTGTCTCTCTCTCTCTCTCTGGGACAGAGCCCCGAGTCTCTCTCTCTCTCTCTCTCTGGGACAGAGCCCCGAGTCTCTCTCTCTCTCTCTCTCTCTCTCTCTCTGGGACAGAGCCCCGAGTCTCTCTCTCTCTCTCTGGGACAGAGCCCCGAGTGTCTCTCTCTCTCTCTCTGGGACAGAACCCCGAGTCTCTCTCTCTCTCTCTCTCTCTCTCTGGGACAGAGCCCCGAGTGTCTCTCTCTCTCTCTCTGGGACAGAGCCCCGAGTCTCTCTCTCTCTCTCTCTCTCTGGGACAGAGCCCCGAGTCTCTCTCTCTCTTTCTCTGGGACAGAGCCCCGAGTGTCTGTCTCTCTCTCTCTCTGGGACACGGCCCTGTGTCTCTCTCGCTCTCTCTCAGTCTGTGTCTCTCTCGCTCTCTCTCAGTCTGTGTCTCTCTCTCTGTCTCTCGGACACGGCCCCGTGTCTCTCTCTCTCTCTCTCTCTGGGACACAGCCCCGAGTGGCTCTCTCTCTCTGTCTCTGTCTGTCTCTCTCTCACTCTGGGACACAGCCCCGAGTGACTCTCTCTGGGACCGGGGGCTGTAACTGTAACCTGTGTAATTGCCCTTTTGCTGAGTTCTCACCATCTTGTGTTTATTTCTCACAGTGACACTGGCACAACTCCACCTGAACGATGCTTGTTTGGGATCATGCTGTCTATTTCTGCATTCTTGGGTAAGGACTGATTTCAGTTGCACTCTGTGACGCACCTGTTTTCACACCTAAATGCTCTTGTGTAAGGAGCTTTATCAGATTTTTAATCCTGCTCACTTTCATTGGAACCTTTGAAATTGGGGGGTGGGGGTTTAACCCTTTCACTGCTGCTGCTGTAAAAGAGGTCAGCTCTACCGATTATCCCCTAATCCCCCCTGTAATAAAGGGAGATATGGGCTGACTTACCGGTGTCTCTCAGTCACCTCTTGTTACCCTGTTTAATGCTTTAGAATTGCTGGTCAGAGATGGGCTGGAAGAGGACATTGTGTGTGACCTGCTCCTCGTGTGACCGGGTAATGGATTATGAGTGGAATTCCACAGTCATGCCACTGCACAGAACTTTGAATCACCAGTAACTGATGATATGCCCCGTGAGGATTAGAGTGCAATTAAAATTGGAGGTTATTTGGGATGAAATTGTATTTGAGTAAACACATCTCCAGGTACTGAGTCTGTGCAATGTTCGGCTGACTGTTCAATCCATCACTCATCAAACGTTTACTCATTATAATTGGTTAAACAAAGCTGACAACTGTGAACTGCATGAAAAAGTGATTAGTTGGTTTAACTTCAGCTGCATCAAACAGCAGCCGATTGGCTTTTCCTGAATCCCACCTGTATGTTCCTGAATCCCACCTGTATGTTCCTGAATCCTACCTGTATATTCCTGAATCCTGTTTGCACACCCTGTCCAGCAGTAGCAGGATTTTGTGATATCTGCTTTGCTCTAACATAGGGAAATAGTGAATTTGTGGGTGTTCACACCATGTGATTAAGAGTATGATCAAAATGTTGCAATAAGAAGGTCAGCAATCCTGGACATTCCGTGATAGCCGCCACCCCCTCATATCCTATCGGGATATCTGGCCTAGAATCTCGGTTCTCCAAACTAGCTTTATCATGAACGATCGACAAACCAGACAGCAGACTGTTATTTTTAGCAAGTAACAGGTACTAGCTACCTTTTGAGATTTTAAGAGACATCGGGGGGAAAATTGGATAGGGGCCTGTTTTTGGGCGGGGGTAGCACGATCCGCTATTACCCCACACCCAATGGTCCCTGCGCAGGCAGGACGAGATTTTCGTCAGGCCTGAGGACTCACCTGCAATCTGTGTTGGAAACCAGCGTTGGACGAGGATTCCATGCAATTTGCACTTTCCACCAGCAGAGGGAGCTCCAATCTCTTAAAGGCAGGCTGTCTGTTAGAAATCTCTTAAAGGTAGCTGGTACCTGTTATTTGCTGAATCTAACATTCTATCGTCTGAACGGAGATCAGACATCGCACACGTAAAGCACAGATATAGGTCCCATCCTTATGTTTAAATACTAATGAGTTATGTTAAAACATTGAATAAAGATTGCGCAACACTAAATCCCACATCCTCCAATCTGCACACCAGACCTCACCAATCTGCCGATCTGAGAGTGCATGCACCAAGGTTCTCTGCTGATGCACTAGAGACCTTGGGTGCAAGAGGTGGACAGAAGGAGGGACATCCTATATCCTCATTGGGAGGGGGGAGGGTGCAAGAGGCCCTCCAGACATATACCCAAAAGACAGTGGGAGGCAGCGGGGGATGAAGTCAATGCCAGGCGCACAGCATCATGAACATGGATGCAGTGCAGGAAGAAGTTCAATGCTTTGACATGAGTGGTCAAGGTGAGTGAGGTCAACTGTCAAGTGGCGTTTCCTACCAACTACATCACTCTCTACACCCCCATCACCCACATACCAATAAACTCTTTCCATCAGTACTCAACTCTTCCAACCAGATGCTTCCTCTTGCCCTTACACATTACCACTGTTTGAAGCCGCCGAACCACAACTCACAGGCCACACACACTGACAGCTATTCATAAATGGCAGGCACATCACCCAGACACATGTCCTGCTTTCTTGCAGGAGAAGGTGGAGCATATCAAGAGGCAGCAAGTGGCAGTGGCATTTAGCCCCTCGAGCCTGTTCCGCCATTCAATGAGATCATGGTGGACCTGTGACCTAACTCCATATACCCATCTTAGCCCCATATCCCTTAATACCTTTGGTTCACAGAAATCTACCAATCTCAGATTTAATATTCACAATTGAGCTGGCATCAACTGCCGTCTGCAGAAGAGCATTCCAAACTTCTCCCACCCTTTGTGTGTAGAAGCATTTCCCAACTGCACTCCTGCACATCCTGGCTCTAAATGTTAGGCTATGTCCCTGCGTCCTAGTATTCAAGTCTAGGAGACCTCCAAAAACAGGTACAAATGTCTCGGCCAGAAGCAATAATCCAGCCACTAACCTGTAAATCCTGCATGGCCCCTTTAAATAGCGCTGGTGGGGGGTCCTCCAGGCTCTCGAAGACACGTTCAGATGGTCGGGGTTAAGACTGTGCATTGAGTTGAGCGTTAAGTCCCAAAATGGTGTCTGTCACTTTAAATCAGCGTTGCACACTGATTGATTCCAGCGTTCGTTATCTGCGCCTGCGCTAACTCCTATACCAAGATGGCGTCTGGCGCACGTCACACAGGAAACGTGCGTGCGCATCCAAGACGCCATCTTGGATGTCGGAGAGGCCGTGTAGCGCCGAAACAACGGGCGCGACACGACCCAATTTAACACCCAATCTCCCTTTAAGAGATTGGGGCTACCCCTACTGGTGAAATGTGCGCATTTACTTCAATCCTCGTGTAAGGCTGAGTTTTCAATGCTGCTGGAAGGTAAGTACTGAGGCCAGACGAAAGTTCCGTCCTGCCTGCGCAGGGGCCATATTTTCCCCCATATTTTCCACAGTACAGAGTGAAATTTATATTTATTTCCCTGCACTCTGCCATATGTAAAATGACAAAGGTAAAATTTCACACCAGTCTTTACAAATGGGACCAGCTGCTGCAGGAGCACACTAGGCTTTCACATCTGTGAGCTGGGTTTCAGTGTGGACTGAGTTTAGCACAGGTTAGTTTCCGTTCTCACTAGTTGGAATAAAATTAATAATCTCACACAACGTCGCTCTCACTTTTTAAAAAAATGTTCTCGGCAAATGTTCTCCCACTTTGGTGAAGGTTTTCCTTGCTGGCGGACAGTTCCAGGGACACCCTCCACCACTGATGCAAAGAGACTTTTATTCATGGGTGAACCATGTCATTGAGCAGGCAATTCGACTACAGGAGCATCACGGTCATGCTTGTTCCATTCCTCATCTGACGTACAATAAAATATTTGTATTTTTTTTGATCTCATGATAGTAAGAAATTGTAGTTAGGCCATTGTACTGAGAGTTTAAAATAGACCTCTGTCAGTTGCTTCTATGTTATTTTTTTTTTACTTTTTCCAGGAGTTGAGGTTTAAGCATAGCTACGAGCCTAAAGGGACGCAACTTTTCTCTGACATTGCCTGTCAGCGAAAGCTCGTCAGCTCGTGGTTACTTAGCGAGTACTTCCAGACTGTGAAATGATAATGTGGGCAGCTTTTGGGAACAACGGTTCAAACTACACGATTTTAATTTCCATTAATTTCCTCGTCCTTCACTTTTCTGATGCTCCTAAGTTCTCTCCTCTTTTCAAACTTATTTATATTTTTTATGGGATGTGGGCATCACTGGCAAGGCTGGCAATTATTGCCTGTCTCTAGTTGCCCTGAGGAGATGGTGGTGGGCCCTCTTCTTCAACCGCTGATAGTGGTTTGATACAACTGAGGGGCTCGCTGGGTCACTTCAGAGGGCAGTTAAGAGTCAACCACATTGGTGTGGGACTGGAGTCACATATAGGCCCAGACCAGATAAGGACGGCAGGTTTCCTTCCCTAAAGGACACGAGTGAACCGGTTGGGTTTTTATGACAATCTCAGAGCTTCATGATCACTTTTACTGACATCAGCTTTTTATTTTCAGATTTTTTAAAAACTAAATTCTAATTTTTAAACTGCACTGGGGGGATTTGAACTCACGCTCTCTGGATTAGTCCAGGCCTCTGGATTAGTAGTCCAGTAGTACAGCCACTGCGCCACTGTACCTGACTGTGTGCCTTACCACCTGAACAGGAGTAAAGTTGCTTGTAGGCTCCAGTTCAGGCCCTGATGTTTTCTGGTCTCTTCCCCCCGCAGGTGTTGCAACGATGTACGTACGATACAAACAGGTGGAGGCTCTGAACCAGGAGGACGACCCCACCATCTCCAGACTGAATAAGGCAGGCCTAGTGCTAGGCCTACTCAGCTGCCTGGGACTCTGTATAGTGGCGAACTTCCAGGTAATAATCCGTGCGCTTGGAATTTCTGTGCGCATCCATGATACAGAGGGGGGAGGAGTGGAACACTTGGTTTATTCCGACATCAACATTCGGTGGTAACAATGGAAACCCTTTTTATCCGAGTTACCAAGAGAACTAGAGAAGGCACAGGAGACGTATCGAAATCTGCCCCATGAGTGGGATACACATCATTTCTTGCTAATTGTTGCATTTCTATCAGAACTTCTTAAAATAATATCTCTGGCTCCCCAGTAGCTGGGCTGGATAAACGCACATAGTTTAGTCATATGGACCGAGCACTGGGGGCCAATACCTGGTCTGTGCTGAACCAGCTTATCTCAGTCAGCATAGCAGTTGTGGCATTAAGCTGCCCTCAGAGTCTTGAGCGAGGGAGGAGACAATCGGCCGTGGTTCCTGCCATCCAGCGACTCCTGCTGGGACTGTGTGCATGGACACTGGGGTAGGGACAGGACCAGGCTCAATGCTGCTTCCTTCCATGGTCAAATAACCTGCTACTTCGACAAGTTTTTTTTTCACATCGTTCACCTGACGAAGGAGGAAGCCTCCGAAAGCTTGTGAATTTAAAATAAAATTGCTGGACTATAACTTGGTGTTGTAAAATTGTTTACAATTGTCAACCCCAGTCCATCACCGGCATCTCCACATCAAGTTATAGAGCAGCAGTTATTGGTGGGACTGGAGTCCAGGGACTGTCAGTGTCTTCAGGGCAGGAGCGGAGGAAATGGGTGATCAACAATCTGCCTTTGAGCTTGAAGTTATCTGGCAGAGGTTGGTGTACAGTAACTATCCCACCTGTGGGCATGGACTACAGCAGTGTGAATAATCCCTTGTGTGGAGAGAGAGCCCCTGTGAATTTAAGGGTGGAACAGCTGGTTTATTCCCTTTCTTTAATCCACTTGTGAATTTATTGCATGCGAGCTATCAGGTGCTGTGTTCAACTTCTTTGAGGTGAGGAATTTTAATGCTGGTGAACGCAGCACTTCCAATTTCAGACACCCAATGTCAACATCAATACTCCCATACGAGGGACAGCACGGGTTAGATACAGAGTAAAGCTCCCTCTACACTGTCCCATCAAACACTCCCAGGGCAGGTACAGCACGGGTTAGATACAGAGTAAAGCTCCCTCTACACTGTCCCATCAAACACTCCCAGGGCAGGTACAGCACGGATTAGATACAGAGTAAAGCTCCCTCTACACTGTCCCATCAAACACTCCCAGGGCAGGTACAGCACGGGTTAGATACAGAGTAAAGCTCCCTCTACACTGTCCCATCAAACACTCCCAGGGCAGGTACAGCACAGGTTAGATACAGAGTAAAGCTCCCTCTACACTGTCCCATCAAACACTCCCAGGGCAGGTACAGCACAGGTTAGATACAGAGTAAAGCTCCCTCTACACTGTTCTTTCATCAACAATAACAACTTGTGTTTATATAGCACCCTTAACGCATTAAAACATCCCAAAGCGCTTCACAGGAGTGATTATCAAACAAAATTTGTCACTGATCCACATAAGGAGATATCAGGACAGGTGACCAAAAGCTTGGTCAAAGAGGTAGATTTTAAGGAGTGTCTGAAAGGAGGAGACAGAGGTGGAGAGGTTTAGGGAGGGAATTCCAGAGCTTAGGGCCTAGTCAGCTGAAGGCACGGCCGCCAATGGTGGAGTGATTAAAATCAGGGATGCGCAAGAGGCCAGAATTGGAGGAGCGCAGAGATCTCGGAGGGTTGTCGGGCTGGAGGAGGTCACAGAGATAGGGAGGGGGTGAGACCATGGAGGGATTTGAAAACAGGGATGAGAACTTTAAAATCGAGGCATTCCGGGTCTGGGAGCCAGTGTAGGTCAGTGAGCACGGGGGGTGATGGGTGAACGGGACTTGGTGCGAGTTAGGATACAGGCAGCAGAGTTTAGGATGAGCTCAAGTTTATGAGAGTACACTCCCAGGTCAGGTACACGCTGTGTCCCAGGTTTCACAGATGAAAAGGCAGCTGCTGACTCACTGCCTCGGATAATTGTTAATAGATTCATGTCAGAAAATGATGTATCTTCAGTGTTGAGATATGTCAGTAATGGCTGGACGGTTCATGTGAAACTGGCCAAGTGATGGACAAGAGGGCCAGGCTTTTCCATGTCTCTGATTACCAGCCTGTGACATTCCGCCCATTGGTTTTTCTGGTTGGAAAACCATGTGCAGGTAAGCAGGGAAACAGAAAATCCTGACCTGTGTGACTGACTTCTCATTAAAAATCCATGAGATTTAGTTCATAAAATTGTGATTTAATGTTCCGAGAATCTGTGCTCTTGATCAGGATCGATTTACAGCCCTACCTTCAATGGATTTCAATGTTCAGTTTTCA
The DNA here is from genome assembly GCF_035084215.1 of Heptranchias perlo. Lineage (NCBI taxonomy): Eukaryota > Metazoa > Chordata > Chondrichthyes > Hexanchiformes > Hexanchidae > Heptranchias > Heptranchias perlo. The sequence goes on from NC_090351.1 coordinate 1,555,264, forward strand.
GCAGTGGTAGCGTAGAGCATGTTCTCTTTAGATACGTAGAATTGTGTGAGAATTTTAGGGTCTAACGGTTATCATCCATCTCACATCCAGAGTTCTGGTTACCAAGGGAGAACCATAAGAATCTGTTCGATGCCAAGATTAAATATAGGTTGGAAGCGGCATTTGATTGAATTTAACGGATGTCTGAAGCTTGAAAGGGGTAAATAAATCCCCTGTGGACTGTCTCTAGATCTTTCATTCAGTTATTGTCCTTCATAGTCATTGTCTAATGTTGTCTCTTTGTAAAATTTTTAGTGCAACTAAATTGAGTTAACAGTCCAGAGTGTAGTATTTACAATCTTTTGAGATGCAGGAGATGTAGTCCCAAATTCCAGTGCACAACACAGTGTGATTGTTAGCCTTGGACTGTACAGCCCAAGGTATACATGTCCTGTTTTCTAGGGGTGGGGCTTAAATTGGTGTTTAAAAACCCTGAGTCATAAGAGTCCCCATCAGTGTATTGGAATGGGCAGGGCTGAGTGCTTTGATTCCCGGGTGTTGGTGTTTCACTCGGACCTGTGCTGCCTCCCATTGTCCCACTCTGTATTACTGTCCATCTATTTCCGTGGTGACAGGGCTTCATTTGTGGGAAGTGTCAACCATTCTTCATCTCTTGTCCGAGAAACAAGTTACCTCCAGACTAGGGAATCCCTTTGTAGTTTTAGTGGCGTCAGCCGTGGCTCAGTGGGTAGCACTCCTGCCTCTGAGTGAGGAGGTTGTGGGTTCAGGTCCCACTCCAGGGAGCTGAGCACATAAACCAGGCTGACAGTCCAATGCAGTGCTGAGGGAGTGCTGCAATGCTGGATGTGCCATCTTTCAGATGAGACATTAAATCGGGGCTCTGTCTGCCATCTTAGGTTAACGTAAAAGATCCCATGGCACTATTTTGAAGAAGAGCAGGGGAGTTCTTCCCAGTGTCTTGGCCAATATTTATCCCTCAACCAACATCACTAAAACAGATTATCTGGTCATTCTCAAATTGCTGTTTGTGGGATCTTGCTGTGTGCAAATTGGCTGCCGCATTTCCTACATTACAACAGTGACTGCACTTCAAAAGTACTTCATTGGCTGTAAAGTGCTTTACAACATCCTGAGGTCATGAAAGATGCTATATAAATGCATGTTCGTTCTTTCTAATAAAGCTTTTGAACCCATCGCTGTAGTTAGTCTCTGAGAGAGAGGAGTAGTCAGGTTACCCAATACTGTAAATCAAACGGGCTGGGTCTGAACTAGTGTTCACACTGTGAAGCAACCAGCCAGGGAACTGAATAGTCAGGACCTGGTTCCACAAATAACTGTGTACAGAGGCACTGCCTCACATGAAGCTATGCATCTCAGTAATTATTGTACTACTCTCACTGAGCAGGCCTGTACTGCGGCCTAACTATTCATTCCCCTCACGGAAACTATTTCCTTCATGAGACCCACAGAACGCTGTGCTCTCCAAGTTGTGAGAAGTCAACAGCTTGTATCAAATGTTCACACACGAGATTCATGCAGGAGCATGTGTGGTACTGTTCCATTACATTAACTGTGGAGATTCAGGATCTCATGCGAGTCAGTGCTTACGTACAGTGCCTGTAGCAGCAGGTAGAGAGAGTGAATGCTCCCTGTACGAGTTTAACTAATATGCTCCACCATGCTGGGGGTGGGCTGCAGTTAAAGGACCAAAATAATATTTCCTGGACTCTGTATTCAACAGCAGTTGGGCTGAAGAAGGGGTGCAAGTCATTGTTCAGAGGTTGGGGAGTTAGGGTCAGATCTTACTGTGGGACCGTGGATCGGATTGGATAGAGGGGGGTGAGGGGGCCATGTCTGATAGAGGGAGTGATTGATGGGGTGACAGATGTGGACGGGCAGAGAGGACAGTCTTGCCTTAGGTAGGAATGTGAGCTTACATTCGAGGGAATGTAGATGGTCTCTCTGTGCTCTTCCTTCCAGCCCTGCACTGGCTGTATAAGGACAGCATTAGTGATCCCATTCTGTGCGAGCTGGGATGGGGAATTCTCAGCAGACAGTGGGATTGTCCCTGGGTCACATGTTAGTACAAACCTCAGACAGCGACATGGGAAGTGTGGGCCACTCTTGAGCTAGGGGTTGCCAACTCTGGTTGGTTGGACATATTCCTGGAGGTTTCATCACATGACCTCCTGCCTCCAACCGCCGGGACCCCAAATACCCCCGTTGGTCACCCGTCGTGTCCATCCTTACAGCACAGTGCCTTCCTATGCCAATCGGAAAGTGAATAGACTCTTCATTACCCGATTGGATGATTCTTCACTATCTGTCAACAGCCATGTCTGACATCATGGAAAGATTACGGCACGGAAAGAGGCCATTCGGCCCATCGAGTCCGTGCCGGCTCTATGCAAGAGCAATCCAGCTAGTCCCACTCCCCCGCCCTTTCCCTGTAGCCCTGCAAATTTTTTTCCTTTCAAGTATTTATCCAGTTCCCTTTTGATGGCCATGATTGAATCTGCCTCCACCACCCCCTCGGGCAGTGCATTCCAGATCCTAACCACTCGCTGCGTAAAAAAGTATTTCCTCATGTTACCTTTGGTTCTTTTGCCAATCACCTTAAATCTATGTCCTCTGGTCCTTGACCCCCCTGCCAATGGGAACAGTTTCTCTCTATCTACTCTGTCTAGACACTTCATGATTTTGAATACTTCTATCAAATCTCCTCTTAACTGTCTCTGTTCCAAGGAGAACAACCCCAGCTTCTCCAGTCTATCCACGTAACTGAAGCCCCTCATCCCTGGATACTAAGGAGCTTTTTCCCTTCGTTGAGGGTTCTATAACAAGGGGACATAGATTCAAGGTAAAAGGCGGGAGGTTTAGAGGGGATTTGAGAAAGAACTTTTTCACCCAGAGGGTGGTTGGAGTCTGGAACTCACTGCCTGAAAGGGTTGTGGAGGCAGGAACCCTCACAACATTCAAGAAGCATTTGGATGAGCACTTGAAATGCCATAGCATACAAGGCTACGGACCAAATGCTGGAATATGGGATTAGAGTAGACAGGGCTTGATGGCCGGCGCGGACACGATGGGCCGAAGGGCCTCTATCCGTGCTGTATGACTCTATGACTCTATGACTATCATTCTAGTAAATCTCTTCTGCACCCTCTCTAAGGCCTTCACATCTTTCCGAAAGTGCGGTGCCCAGAACTGGACATAATACTCCAGTTGTGGCCGAACCAGTGTTTTATAAAGGTTCATCATGACTTCCATACTTTTGTACTCTATGTCTCTATTTATAAAGCCCAGGATCCTGTATGCTTTTTTAACCACTTTCTCAACCTGCCCTGCCACCTTCAATGATTTGTGCACATATACCCCCAGATCTCTCTGTTCCTGTACCCCTTTTAGAATTGTGCCCTTTAGTTTATATTACCTCTCCTCATTCTTCCGAAATGTATCACCTCACATTTTTCTGTGTTAAATTTCATCTGCCACGTGTCCGCCCATTCCACCAGCCTGTCTATATCCTTTTGAAGTCTATCACTATCCTCCTCACTGTTTACTACACTTCCAAGTTTTGTGTCATCTGCAAATTTTGAAATTGTGCCCTGTACACCCAAGTCCAAGTCATTAATATATATCAAGAAAAGCAGTGGTCCCAGCACCGACCCCTGGGGAACACCACTGTACACCTCCCTCCAGTCCGAAAAACAACCGTTCACCACTACTCTCTGTTTCCTGCCCCTTAGCCAATTCTGTATCCATGCTGCTACTGTCCCCTTTATTCCATGGGCTTCAATCTTGATAATAAGCCAACCATGTGGCACTTTATCAAACGCCTTTTGAAAGTCCATATACACCACATCAACTGCATTGCCCTCATCGACCCTCTCTGTTACCTCATCAAAAAACTCAATCAGGTTAGTTAAACACAATTTGTCTGTAACAAATCCGTGCTGACTTTCCCAATCAATCCACACTCGTCCAAGTGACTGTTAATTCTGTCCTGGATTATCGTTTCTAAAAGTTTCCCCATCACTGAGGTTAAACTGACTGGCCTGTAGTTGCTGGGTTTATCCTTACACCCTTTTTTGAACAAGGGTGTAACATTCACAATTCTCCAGTCCTCAGGCACCACCCCTGTATCTAAGGATGTTTGGAAGATTATGGCCAGTACCTCCGCAATTTCCACCCTTACTTCCCTCAGCAACTTAGGATGCATTTTTATAACTAATAAATGAAAGTGTTCAAAAACACTTACTTTAACGCTCCTATGATGTTCCACCCGAGTGTTGCTCGCAGCAATGTCCTGGAGATTAATCACCAATACCCGCAGATGCTGGAACAATCCTACTCGAGCCAGGAGGATGGGGAGGGATAGGCAACCTTATCCTGAGCCCTGATTTTAAGTCTGGGCTCAGGATAAGGTTGGGCAGGAGCAGAAATTGGGACCGGATTGGGAATTGGAACCGGATTGGGAATTGGAACCGGATTGGGAACTGGGGCAGGAGCGGACCCAAGGGAAAGGTCCCTGGCATATGGTTGGAGCTGGGGGAGGGAGGGTTATCCACCGATGACCACGCTGGGAGGGAGAAGGAAGGCTGTGGAAAGTCCAAGGATTCCTCATGGGGGCCGGGAAGCTCTGCTGCTCCTCCTCCGGGCCCCTCAAGGAATCCTCACAGAAATTTATAAACAAAACAACTTACCTCAGCCTGATCTGGCCGCTGTGCCACCTGCCGCTGGGTTTCGCTGCGGGCTTAATGCCAGGTGAATCTCCCCATGTCTGGAGTGACATCATCTGGCCACGACATTAGCATGTTAAGTGGGCCCCTCCCGTGCCTGAATTCTACCTTACAACACCAGGTTATAGTCCAACAGTTTTATTTTTATTCAAATAAAACTGTTGGACTATAACCTGGTGTTGTAAGATTCCTTTCATTTGTCAACCCCAGTCCATCACCAGCATCTCCACATCATGAATTCTACCTGGTTAAAATGGAGGAGGGGGGTCGTGGGGGAACACAGCACGACCTCAAACCCCACCCCTCCCCCCCACCGCCATTTTAATGACCCGTTCTCGCCGGCCGGGCTGGATTAGAATTGGGGCTTTAATGTGATTCGGGAGTTGGGACGCGGATTGTCTGGGTCACTGAGCTGCTTTAATGTGATTCGGGAGTTGGGGCGCGGATTGTCTGGGTCACTGAGCTGCTTTAATGTGATTCGGGAGTTGGGGCGCGGATTGTCTGGGTCACTGAGCTGCTTTAATGTGATTCGGGAGTTGGGGCGCGGATTGTCTGGGTCACTGAGCTGCTTTAATGTGATTCGGGAGTTGGGGCGCGGATTGTCTGGGTCACTGAGCTGCTTTAATGTGATTCGGGAGTTGGGGATTGTCTGGGTCACTGAGCTGCTTTAATGTGATTCGGGAGTTGCGGATTGTCTGGGTCACTGAGCTGCTTTAATGTGATTCGGGAGTTGCGGATTGTCTGGGTCACTGAGCTGCTTTAATGTGATTCGGGAGTTGCGGATTGTCTGGGTCACTGAGCTGGAATATTACATTAATAACACTTAGAATTCGAGAGCTGGCTCACCACCACAGGGAGGCATTAGGGGTGTTGAGGAACTGTACTGACTGTCAGAACGGAGTGACTTTCAAACTAATGGCACAGCCTAGTTATATTTCAGGATGTTCGATGTCCGGTGTATATTATATACTGGCGATGTATTTTTGCAGTTGCTGAATCAACGATGTGTGATTCCGCACACTGTTTGAAATGGGCTGGTGCATATGCAGCTGTGCACACTGACATCTTCTAATATACCACGTATCATAGCAACAAGAAAGAAAGAAAGAATTTGCATTTATATAGCGCCTTTTGCAACCTCAGGACATCCCAAAGCACTTTACAGCCAATGAAGTACTTTTGAGAAGTATGGTCACTGTTGTAATGTAGGAACTGTGGCAGCCAATATGCGCACAGCAAGATCCCACAAACAGCAATGTGATAATGATCAGATAATCTGTTTCAGTGATGTTGGTTGAAGGATTAATATTGACCAGGACACCGGGGAGAACTCCCCCGCTCTTCAAAGAGTGGCCCTGGGATCTTTTCCATCCACCTGGGAGGGGGCCAAGGATAGAATCTTGGGGGACTCCAGAGGTAACGGTGCGGGAGCGGGAAGAGAAGCCATTGCAGGTACTATTTAAGTACTTTTGAAGTGCAGTCACTGTTGTAATATTGGAAACACAGCAGCAAGATCCCACAAATGGCAATGAGATAATCACCAGATAATCTGTTTTAGTGATGTTGATTAAGGGATAATTGTAAACAATTTTACAACACCAAGTTATAGTCCAGCGATTTTATTTTAAATTCACCAAGCTTTCGGAGGCTTCCTCCTTCCTCAGGTGAACGATGTGGAAATGAAATCCTCGAAATGAAATCGCATTTATAATTCACAGAACAATGCTTGGTGATTACAGACAGTTTTTTCAACTGCCCGTTGCCAAGGCAATCAGTGTGCAGACAGACAGGTGTTACCTGCAAGGTCTCAGAATATACAAATCACCAAAAAAAACAACAAACAAAAAAAAAACAGAGATAGAGAGGTAGAAACATAGAAAAGACAGCAACTGACCCGTTATATTAAAAACAGATAACATTTGTTCGCTGGTGTGAATTATAAATGCGATTTCATTTCGAGGATTTCATTTCCACATCGTTCACCTGAGGAAGGAGGTAGCCTCCGAAAGCTTGTGAATTTAAAATAAAATTGCTGGACTATAACTTGGTGTTGTAAAATTGTTTACAATTGTCAACCCCAGTCCATCACCGGCATCTCCACATCATGATTAAGGGATAAACATTGGCCAGGACACCGGGGAGAACTCCCCTGCTCATCTTCAAATAGTGGCCGTGGGATCTTTTACATCCACCTGAGAGGGCTGATGGGGTCTCTGTTTAACATCTCATCTGAAAGACCGCACCTCCGACAGTGCAGCACTCCTTCAGTACTGCACTGGGAGTGTTAGCCTCGATTATGTGCTTAAGTCTCTGGAGTGGGACTTGAACCCACAATCTCCTCATTCAGGGGCGAGAGTGCGAGCACTGAGCCACGGCTACCCAACCACGGTAACCAAACTGAAGCTGCGGCAACCGAAGAGTAGACCGTGGCTATTCATCAACTAGGCCATTCAGCAGCTGGAACCTCTAATGGAAAAGGCTGTGGGGAACAGTGCACAAAGCAAGTTTACTGCCCTACGAGCACACAACGGGAGAGTAGTATCAAATACACTAACAGCAATTTTATCTATCAGTGCCTGTGTGATCTGTTATTGCTGGAACTGTTGGACTGCATAGTTGAAGTAGATTTTATTGTTGTTGTGGTTGAATATTTTTCACGAACATTTTGCCCATAGTCAAGTACAGAAAGTGCCCTCTGACCTGGAAGGGTTTGTATGATTGACAGCTGCACGTGGCTAGTTGAAGTTGGATGAGTAATAAACAGTGCATGTCCTGAAGCTCTGGAGTATTTTCTAGCTTGTTACCGACTAACCTTAGTAACAATCACGATAAGTATATCTAACAGATGCCTTTTTTTTATTCGTTCATGGGATGTGGGCGTCGCTGGCCAGGCCAGCATTTATTGCCCATCCCTAATTACCTTTGAGAAGGTGGTGGTGAGCCGCCTTCTTGAACCGCTGCAGTCCGTGTGGTGATGGTTCTCCCACAGTGCTGTTAGGAAGCGAGTTCCAGGATTTTGACCCAGCGACGATGAAGGAACGGCGATATATTTCCAAGTCGGGATGGTGTGTGACTTGGAGGGGAACGTGCAGGTGGTGTTGTTCCCATTTGCTTGCTGCTCTTGTCCTTCTAGGTGGTAGAGGTTGCAGGTTTGGGAGGTGTTGTTGAAGAAGCCTTGGCGAGTTGCTGCAGTGCATCCTGTGGATGGTACACACTGCAGCCACGGTGCGCCGGTGGTGAAGGGAGTGCGTGTTTAGGGTGGTGGATGGGGTGCCAATCAAGCGGGCTGCTTTGTCCTGGATGGTGTTGAGCTTCTTGAGTGTTGTTGGAGCTGCACTCATCCAGGCAAGTGGAGAGTATTCCATCACACTCCTGACTTGTGCCTTGTAGATGGTGGAAAGGCTTTGGGGAGTCAGGAGATGAGTCACTCGCCGCAGAATACCCAGCCTCTGACCTGCTCTTGTAGCCTCACAGATTAAATTTTCGTGCTTGCTGGGAGAAGGAGGATCAGTGAGAAGAACAGTGAGAAGCTATCCTGGACACCAGTGAGCAAGTCCCAGTATCCCACAGCCTAAGGCATGGTCCAGAAATTCCCTTCAGAAAGTGATGGTTAACCCTGTAATGATACCCATTCCATCGCAATAAGACAGGGTTTAAAGCTAAATCTTTGTGTAATAATCACAGGAAGAATATCAAGATGATGTATCAGGTGACCCATGAAAAGCTTCGGTCTCTGTGTATTTTGAGAAGTGTTCTGAGCGAGTGCAGCACTGAAGCGGAAATCGTCCATGAGAGCCCGTGACTGAAACACGTCCAGAAGCTGCACACCGCCAAACCGTACAGCATGTGGTGCGCCCACAGAACTGACCGTGGGCGCAACACCACAGTTTCTGAGAACTCTCCGATACAGCAGAACTTTAAATAGAGTTGAATTTCAAAGCTCAGGAGTCTGTTATAGTTGTGAATTAGTTTATTCTGCTAGACAAGGTGTCTGTCGGCCATAAGTGTCACTTTGTCATTTCATTGTTCTGTTTTCTCCCCCTTAGAAAACCACATTAATTCAAGCCCACGTCATTGGTGCCATACTGACCTTTGGGATGGGGATCATTTACATCCTGCTCCACACCATTATATCCTACAAGATGCAGCCACTCTTCCATGGAATAGGAATCTTCTGGATCCGGTGTGTGTTCTTAATCTGGTGTGGAGGGAGTATCCTCAGCAGTATCCTTCACCGTGACTGTCAGTGTATTGTAAACATAGAAACATAGAAAATAGGAGCAGGAGTAGGCCATTCGGCCCTTCAAGCCTGCTCCGTCATTCAATATGATCATGGCTGATCTTCTATCTCAATACCATATTCCCGCTCTCTCCCCATACCCCTTGATGCCTTTTGTGTCTAGAAATCTATCTATCTCCTTCTTAAATATATTCAGTGACTTGGCCTCCACAGCCTTCTGTGGTAGAGAATTCCACAGGTTCACCACCCTCTGAGTGAAGAAATTTCTCCTCATCGCAGTCCTAAATGTCCTATCCCGTATCCTGAGACTGTGACCCCTTCGTTCTGGACTCCCCCCAGCCAGGGGAAACATCCTTCCTGAATCCAGTCTGTCTAGCCCTGTCAGAATTTTATATGTTTCAATGAGATCCCCTCTCATTCTTCTAAACTCGAGTGAATACAGGCCGAGTCGACCCAATCTCCCCTCATACGACAGTCCTGCCATCCCAGGAATCAGTCTGGTGAACCTTCACTGCACTCCCTCTATGGCAAGTCTATCCTTTCTTAGGTAAGGAGACCAAAACTGTACACAATACTCCAGGTGTGGTCTCACCAAGGCCCTGTATAACTGCAGTAAGACATCCTTGCTCCTGTACTCAAATCCTCTTGCAATGAAGGCCAACATACCATTTGCCTTCCTAACTGGTTGCTGTACCTGCATGTTTGCTTTCAGTGACTGGTGTACAAGGACACCCAGGTCCCTTTGTAAATCAACATTCCCCAATCTATCACCATTTAAATAATACTCTGCCTTTCTGTTTTTCCTTCCGAAGTGGATAACTTCACATTTATCCATGTTATACTGCATCTGCCATGTATTTGCCCACTCACTCAACTTGTCCAAATCGCCTTGAAGCCTCTTTGCATCCTCCTCACAACTCACAATCCCACCTAGTTTTGTGTCGTCAGCAAACTTGGAAATGTTACATTTGGTTCCCTCATCCAAATCATTGATATATATTGTGAATAGTTGGGGTCCAAGCACTGATCCCTGCGGTACCCCACTAGTCACCGCCTGCCACCCCGAAAAAGACCCATTTATTCCTACTCTCTGTTTCCTGTCTGTTATTTCAATCCATGCCAGTATATTACCACCAATCCCATGTGCTTTAATTTTGCACACTAACCTCTTATGTGGGACTTTATCAAAGGCCTTCTGAAAATCCAAATAAACCACATCCTCTGGTTCTCCCTTATCTATTCTACCAGTTACATCCTCAAAGAACACCAGTCGGTTTGTCAAACATGATTTCCCTTTCATAAATCCATGTTGACTTTGTCTAATCCCGTTGATATTTTCTAAGTGTCCTGTTATCACATCCTTTATAATAGACTCTAGCATTTTCCCCATTATTGATGTTAGGCTAACCGGTCTGTAGTTCCCTGTTTTCTCTCTCCCTTTTTTAAATAGTGGGGTTACATTTGCCACCTTCCAATCTGCAGGAACTGTTCCATAATCTATAGAATTTTGGAAGATGACAACTAATGCATCCACTATTTCCATGGCGACCTCTTTTCATACTCTGGGATGCAGATTATCAGGCCCTGGGGATTTATTGGCTTTCAGTCCCATTAATTTCTCCAGCATTATTTTTTTTACTAATACTAATTTCCTTTAATTCCTCCTTCTCACTAGTCCCTTGGTTCCCTAGCATTTCTGGGAAGTTATTTGTGTCCTCTTCCGTGAAGACAGAACCAAAGTATTTGTTTAATTGCTCTGCCATTTCCTTGTTCCCCATTAAAAATTCTCCCGTTTCTGACTGTAAGGGACCTACATTTGTCTTCACTAATCTTTTTCTTTTTACATACCTGTACAAGCTTTTACAGTCCACTTTTAAACTTGCAAGTTTACTCTCATACTCTATTTTCCCCTCTTAATCAATCTCTTGGTCCTTTTTTGCTGAATTCTAAACTGCTGCCTATCCTCAGGCTTGCTACTTTTTCTGCAACTTTATATGACTCCTCTTTGGATCTAATACTATCCTTAATTTCTTTTGTTAGCCCTGGTTGGGACGTTATTCCTTTTTGCGCCAGAAAGGAATGTATAACTGTTGCAATTCATGCATTCGTTCCTTAAATGTTAGCCATTGCCTATCCACCGTCATGCCTTTTAATGAAGCACCCCAATCTATCATAGCCAACTCACTCCTCATACCTTCGTAGTTTCCTTTGTTTACATTTAGGACCCTAGTTTCGGATTGGACTACTTCACTTTCCATCTTAATGAAGAATTCTATCATGTTATGGTCACTCTTCCCTAAAGGACCCCGCACAACAAGATTATTAATTAACCCCTTCTCATTGCACAATACCAAATCTAGGATAGCTTGTTCCCTGGTCGGCTCCTCAACATACTGGTCTAAAAATCCATCTTGTACACACTCCAGGAATTCATCCCCCACAGCATTATTGCTAATTTGGTTTGGCCAGTCTATATGTAGATTAAAGTCACCCATGATTACTGTAGTACCCTTGTTACACGAATCTCTAATTTCCTGTTTGATGCCATCCCCTACATTACCACTACTGTTTGAAGGCCTATAGACAACTCCCACCAGTGTTTTCTGCCTCTTGGTGCTTCTTAACTCCACCCATACTGATTCTACATCTTGATTTTCTGAGCCAATATCCTTTCTCACTCTTGCTCTGATTTCATCCTTTACTAACAACGCCAACCCACTTCCTTTTCCTTTTTGCCTGTCCTTCCCAAATATCGAATACCCTTGGATATTCAGCTCCCAGTCTTGGTCACCCTGCAGCCATGTCTCTGTAATCGCAATTATATCGTATCCGTTTACATCTATTTGCGCTGTTAATTCGTCTACCTTATTACGATTGCTTCGTGCATTCAGACACAGTGCCTTTAGATTTGTCTTTTTAACATTTTTAGACAAATTAACATTTTTTGGTACTATGGCCCTATTTTTTTCTTACCCGGACCCTATTTGTTAGTGCACTCTTTTGTTTGTACGCTCTGTCCCTTCCTGACACTTTCTGGTTATCCTTACCCCAATCACTTTCCTGCACTGCTTCTTTGTCTTTTCTCTTTAGCATTCTGGATTTCTCTCCACCGGGACCCTCCCCCCGCTTATTTAGCTTAAAGCCCTATCTACCTCCCTAGTTATTCGATTCGCTAGAACTCTGGTCCCAGCATGGTTCAGGTGTAGTCCTTCCCAACAGAACAGCGCTCTCTTTCCCCAGTACTGTAGAGTCCCATCAGAGAGATTGAAGGGTGGGTGGGAGTAGGAGGGTCCCATCAGGAAAGATTCATTGGAGGAAGGGGGTTGGGGGCAGTAGGAGTATCAGATTGGGAGTCTTGGCAGCTCCATCGAGACCTTTCATTGTGGTGTAATTACTCGAATCTGTTCATTGAATGTGCCAAGGCCAGCATTGTGCCGGGAGCCCTGAGAATGTGTGTGCACTCCTGTTAACATCATGGCAGTGAAATTCTGCAGCTCTTCATCTGAAGGGAAATAGACGTTCAGAGGAAATTTGGAATATTTGAAATAAGAGCAGAAATTGAACTTCCTCAGTATAGTAAATCCATGATACAATAATAAGCTTCTTATTATAACTTTTAATCATCCTGTTCTATCCTCAATCATAGAATCCTTACAGCACAGATGGAGGCCATTCGGCCCATCGAACCTGTGCCAGCTCTTTGTAGGAGCAATCCAGTTAGTCCCATTCCCCCGCTCTTTCTCCGCAGCCCTGCAATTTTTTTCCCTTCAAATATTTATCCAATTCCTTTTTGAAAGCCACAATTGAATCTGCTTCCACCACCCTTTCAGGCAGTGCATTCCAGATCATAACTACTCGCTGTGTAAAAAAGTTTTTCCTCTGTCGCCTTTGGTTCTTTTGCCAGTTACCTTAAATCTGTGTCCTCCGGTTCACCACCCTTTTGACAATGGGAACAGTTTCTCTCTATCTACTCTATCTAAACCCTTCATGATTTTGAGCACCTCCTATCAAATCTCCTCTCAACCTTCTTTGCTCTAAGGAGAACAACCCCAGCTTCTCCAGTCTATCCACTTAACTGAAGTCCCTCATCCCTGGAATCATTCTAGTAAATCTTTTCTGCACCCTCTCTAAGGCCTTCACATCTTTCCTAAAGTGCGGTGTCCAGAATTGGACACAATACTCCAGTTGTGGCCGAACCAGTGTTTTATAAAGGTTCATCATAACTTCCTTGCTTTTGTATTCTATGCCTCTATTTATAAAGCCTAGGATCCCGTATGCTTTTTTAACCGCTTTCTCAACCTGCCCTGCCACCTTCAACGATTTGTGCACATATACCCCCAGATCTCTCTGTTCCTGGACCCCTTTTAGGGTTGTGCCCTTTAGTTTATATTGCCTCTCATCATTCTTCCTGCCAAAATGTATCACTTTGCACTTCTCTGCGTTAATTTTCATCTGCCATGTGTCTGCCCATTTCACCAGACTGTCTATATCCTCTTGAAGTCTATCACTATCCTCCTCACTGTTCATTACACTTTCAAGTTTTGTGTCAACTGCAAATTTTGAAATTGTGCCCTGTACACCCAAGTCCAAGTCATTAATATATATCAAGAAAAGCAGTGGTCCCAGCACTGACCCCTGGGGAACACCACTGTACACCTCCCTCCAGTCCGAAAAACAATCGTTCACCACTACTCTCTGTTCGCTGTCACTTAGCTAATTCTGTATCCATGCTGCCACTGCCCCTTTTATTCCATGGGCTTCAATTTTGCTGACAAGTTTATTATGTGGCACTTTCTCAAACGCCTTTTGAAAGTCCATATACACAACATCAAGTGCATTGCCCTCATCTACCCTCTCTGTTACCTCATCAAAAAACTCAATCAAGTTAGTTAAGCACGATTTGCCTTTAACAAATCCATGCTGGCTTACCTTTATTAATTCACACTTGTCCACGTGACTATTAATTTGTCTCGGATTATCGTTTCTAAAAGTTTTCCCACCACCGAGGTTAAACTGACTGGTCTATAGTTGCTGGGTTTATCCTTACACCCTTTTTTGAACAAGGGTGTAACATTTGCAATTCTCTAGTTCTCTGGAAGCACCCCCCTATCTAAGGATGTTTGGAAGATTATGGCCAGCAGCTCTGCAATTTCCACCCTTACTTCCCTCAGCAACCTAGGATGCATCCCATCCGGACCGGGTGACTTATCTACTTTAAGTACAGCCAGCCTTTCTAGTACCTCCTCTTTATCAATTTTTAGCCCATCCAGTATCTCAACTACATCTTCCTTTGGTAAAGACAGATGCAAAGTACTCATTTAGTACCTCAGCCATGCCCTCTGCCTCCATGAGTAGATCTCCTTTATGGTCCCTAATCAGGCCCACCCCTCCTCTTACTACCCGTTTATTATTTATATGCCTATAGAAGACATTTGGATTCCTTTTTATGTTGGCCGTCAGTCTATTCTCTCACACTTCCTTTGCCCCTCTTATTTCCTTTTTTACTTCTCCTCTGTACTTTCTATACTCAGCCTGGTTCTCACTTGTGTTATCAACCTGACATCTGTCATATGCCCCCTTTTTCTGCTTCATCTTACTCGCTGTCTCTTCCATCATCCAAGGAGGTCTGGCTTTAGTTGCCCTACCTTTCCCCCCTCGTAGGAATGTGCCTAGACTGTACCCGAACCATCTCCTCTTTAAAGGCCACCCACTGCATGAAGTGGGACAAGTCCCAGATGCAGGCTTGTGACATAGAATTCACCATATCTCTCTCCATCTCTTTTATGCATACTCACTCACACTCTCTCTCTCTCTCTTTCTCTTTATCTCTCTCTCCGTCTCTCTCTTTATCTCTGTCTCTCGTCTCTCTCTCTCTCTGTCTGTATCTTTATCTCTCTCCCTTTTCTCTCCATGTGACATCTACCCAGAAAGCTCTACCAATCAACGTCAGGTCCCCCAATCATAAATGGGACAACATCCTGTCGGTCCCCCATTCTTCAATCGGACACCATCCTGTCGGTCCCCCACTCTTCAATCGGACACCATCCTGTCGGTCCCCCACTCTTCAATCGGACACCATCCTGTCGGTCCCCCACTCTTCAATCGGACACCACCCTGTCGGTCCCCCACTCTTCAATCGGACACCATCCTGTCGGTCCCCCACTCTTCAATTGCACACCATCCTGTCGGTCCCCCACTCTTCAATCGGACACCATCCTGTCGGTCCCCCACTCTTCAATTGCACACCATCCTGTCGGTCCCCCACTCTTCAATCGGACACCATCCTGTCGGTCCCCCACTCTTCATTCGGACACCACCCTGTCGGTCCCCCACTCTTCAATCGGACACCATCCTGTCGGTCCCCCACTCTTCAATCGGACACCATCCTGTCGGTCCCCCACTCTTCAATCGGACACCACCCTGTCGGTCCCCCACTCTTCAATCGGACACCACCCTGTCGGTCCCCCACTCTTCAATCGGACACCACCCTGTCGGTCCCCCACTCTTCAATTGCACACCATCCTGTCGGTCCCCCACTCTTCAATTGCACACCACCCTGTCGGTCCCCCACTCTTCAATCGGACACCACCCTGTCGGTCCCCCACTCTTCAATCGGACACCACCCTGTCGGTCCCCCACTCTTCAATTGCACACCATCCTGTCGGTCCCCCACTCTTCAATTGCACACCATCCTGTTGGTCCCCCACTCTTCAATCGGACACCACCCTGTCGGTCCCCCACTCTTCAATCGGACACCATCCTGTCGGTCCCCCACTCTTCAATTGCACACCATCCTGTCGGTCCCCCACTCTTCAATCGGACACTACCCTGTCGGTCCCCCACTCTTCAATTGCACACCATCCTGTCGGTCCCCCACTCTTCAATCGGACACTACCCTGTCGGTCCCCCACTCTTCAATTGCACACCATCCTGTCGGTCCCCCACTCTTCAATCGGACACCACCCTGTCGGTCCCCCACGCTTCAATTGCACACCATCCTGTTGGTCCCCCACTCTTCAATCGGACACCATCCTGTCGGTCCCCCACTCATCCGCTGAAAGTCTCATTTGGTTAAAGTGTGGTCATTGATTTTTGCTGAGTTCGGTTAGCCAGTTCCAGTTCAAGGTGTAAAAAGTAACTGCTTTCTAAAGTTGCCTGATGCTACATGTCATTTCCATGACTCCCTTCTGTCCAGTGTTTATCTCCTCTGTGGCTCTCTACACAACGATTCCTACCATTGAGATGGCAATGAAGCTACACTGGAACCCAACAGAGAAGGTAAGCTTCGACTAAGTGAATGTCTCAATCCATGCAGCTACTTCCATCCAGGCTGTGTCGAAAGTGTAATAGTTACACGGTTAGCATCATTTTCCCCTTCGTTATTCTCACTCCTCTCCTGCTGAGGTTTGATTCCTCGGGCACCACATGTCCTCCAGTAGATAGAGGAGAGAAAATTAAATCCCCATTTCATGAGTGGGCGAGTGATTCAGGGACATCTCTGAAACCACTGCCCCCTCAAATTGGTGCTACGATCAAAGCAAGACATTAAAATCTTGATGTTCAAATGAGGATTGCTGGGTATAGGTCAGGATGCAATGCTGGGAATATGTGGCTCTAATGTTGTTGATTGATTGTGCTCCGTGTTTAAAGTGTCCATGGCTATTTGAATTTGCCCAATGTGCAATTGTAATTCATTGTGAGGTTTTTGAAGCTGTGTGGAATAAGGAACGAGGTGGCACAGAGAGCTGTCACTTCTGGGACCTGGGTTTGAATCTATTCAGATTGATGGAATGAATGTTTTCTCTCTCCGTTGGCTTTGTGAAATGAGATTGGGCAGTAGTGCCTTGGAATATTCTACTATGTTAAAAGTGCTATATAAATGCAAGTTGTTGTTGTAGTACCCCCCAACTGGTGGAAGCACCATTCTCTGGGTATGGTGAGTGCCCATTCTATGGGTACAATGAACTCACACCTTTTAGAATAAGTTTGATCACTCAGGAGGAGTTCCTAGTACCTGCCATCCATCTAACGAGGGCTCAAACCTACAATTCTCAGATGGTCTAATGACCTGATGGTGACTATCCTACTTGGGTGGTATAAGTAAGCAGGATCTGTGGGTCGGGTGGGCTCCAAGATGTCATAATATAGGGGCACGATAGTGCAGTGTTTATGGTCCAGAGATTGTGAGTTCAAATCCCACCATAACAAATTGTGGAATTGAATTCAATAAATCTGGGAATTTCTGGGCTGGAACTGGATTGTCTTAAAAACCCAACTGGTTCACTAATGTCCTTCGGGGAAGGAAACCTGCCGTCCTTAGCCTGGCCTACACGCAATTCTAATGCTATGTAGAATCGTAGAATCGTAGAATCATAGAAGTTTACAACATGGAAACAGGCCCTTCGGCCCAACATGTCCATGTCGCCCAGTTTATACCACTAAGCTAGTCCCAATTGCCTGCACTTGGCCCATATCCCTCTATACCCAACTTACCCATGTAACTGTCCAAATGCTTTTTAAAAGACAAAATTGTACCCGCCTCTACTACTGCCTCTGGCAGCTCGTTCCAGACACTCACCACCCTTTGAGTGAAAAAATTGCCCCTCTGGACCCTTTTGTATCTCTCCCCTCTCACCTTAAATCTATGCCCCCTTGTTATAGACTCCCCTACCTTTGGGAAAAGATTTTGACTATCGACCTTATCTATGCCCCTCATTATTTTATAGACTTCTATAAGATCACCCCTAAACCTCCTACTCTCCAGGGAAAAAAGTCTCAGTCTATCCAATCTCTCCCTATAAGTCAAACCATCAAGTCCCAGTAGCATCCTAGTAAATCTTTTCTGCACTCTTTCTAGTTTAATAATATCCTTTCTATAATAGGGTGACCAGAACTGTGCACAGTATTCCAAGTGTGGCCTTACTAATGTCTTGTACAACTTCAACAAGACATCCCAACTCCTGTATTCAATGTTCTGACCAATGAAACCAAGCAAGCTGAATGCCTTCTTCACCACCCTATCCACCTGTGACTCCACTTTCAAGGAGCTATGAACCTGTACTCCTAGATCTCTTTGTTCTATAACTCTCCCCAACGCCCTACCATTAACGGAGTAGGTCCTGGCCCGATTCGATGTGGTTGACTCTTAGTAGTGTAACAAGCCACTTAGTTGTAAAAATGATCACTACAAAGCCCTGCCTACCACCAGAACCATCACTGCAGCAATTCAAGAAGAAGGCCCACCATCTTCTCAGGACAATGAGAGATGAGCAATAAACGTGCCCATCTAGGAGGGTGGGTGATAAATACGGCCTTGCCAGTATTACCCACATCCTAAGAACAAATTGGGGGAAAAAAAGCTAACCGTGTCCAGCAATGGGAGATCAGAATCAGTGAGGAAGGACCAAGGGAGCGGTCGATGATTGAGCAGTCTGCCTCATTGATAGGATCTAGAAAGGTGAAGGTATCACTGGGGCTTCTTCCCACACTGCGACCCAAAGCCCCAACAAGTAGGGTTGTCCTGGCTGGATTTAGATTGATAGATTTTTGTTAGGCAAGGGTATTAAGGGTTACAGAACCAAGGCAGGTAGATGGAGTTAAGATACAGATCAGCCATGATCTAAATGAAGGGCCGAACAGGCTCAAGGGACTGAATGGCCTCCTCCTGTTCCTATATTCCTATGTCAAGGAGCAAGCAGTAAGCCATGTTGTATTAGCCAGTTCACTCCAGCAGTAATCGTGTCCAAATTGGGTGAAGGGCCTCCAAGATCTTTGCTAACTTGCACTTAAGTTCTTGGGCTGAGGTCAGTAAGGTGTGCACTTGTTGTCAGGAAGGTGGAAACTCTGCTCCCAGGGGCTTCTCACTGGTTTAGTTTCTAACCTAAAGCTTAGTAATGAGATTCTGTGAATGTCAGACTCGCAAAAAAAAATCAATCAACCCAGTTGCTGGTTTCAGGCACAAAACTAGCCTGATTTGCACAAGTTGCTTCTAAATTGACAGAAGGTGCCTTGTGTTAGAGTGGAAAATTCCCACTGGTTCAGGAGAGCTGCTATCAGACGTTGGGTTTGAGACATGCTGTTGAAGTAGAATAAAGCGCTGCTTCCCCTCCAACGAACCCATCTCCCTAACCCGGGAGTGTTTAGTACATTACTTTACATGATCTTGATACACTTTACACTGGTTATCACTAGACTTTATCAAGAAGTTCTAGGTTCTCCAGAGATCGAGAAAGTTGAGCTCCATGACTAACGTGTGATCTTCGCCGTGTGTTTGGATGTTCGTGTAACTCTTAATGAATTTGCAAGTGTTTGACTCTGAGTCTAGAACCTCATTTCTGGTACATAGACCAGGACTTCAGCTTCAGACTATTCTTACAAAACCATGTATCAGACTCGTGCTCCTCGGTGGTCACCTTGCTGACCACAGCCTTAGTTACCGTCCTAAGGAGACCAGCTTGACGTAGAGCCTGAGTGCTTACTGTGCGTAAAGCCTCAGCTCAGAGGAAATTTAGCGCAGTTTTTACAGCTGTTTACTGTTATATGTACAGCCTCAAACCCAGCTCCCTCTGAGTTTATGCAACCTTCCCGTAGGAGTGCACGTCCCAGTGCCAGGTTTAAGAAGACGAATTTGGAAGGATAGGTCATTTGCCTCCCACCCAATGTTCCTCATTATCTAAGGGTGATGTGCCCTCCATAAACACAGCTTCTGTCCTGTTCCCATGCCAGGTGAGGGCAGAAATGGACTTTCTGTGATGGTTGCCACAGTTCAGTATCCTGCCAACAGTCACTCTAAGGATACAAATGTGAACAGCTACTTGGGCAAAGTATTGGAGGGCCACCAGCCCCCGGGTCATTCCCCAGGATAGGGTAAATGTTATGGAGAAGTTCGACCGCATGGGACCCTCACTCCCCCAATCACAGGAGCACATATCGAGGTCGGGGGCACAAGCGGGATTTCGTGGTAAATGCTGCTGCGGAGGCAGGGGCCAAACAGGAACCATACAAGGGAATGCTTTCGTAAAACTTACCCTAATAGTCATCAGCATCAGGAGAGGAGGGAAGGTAGAAAAGAATGGAGATTAACCAGGAACAGAATCTGGAAAACCAGGAACAGAGCTCAGGAAATGGGGAAAAGAGCCCTAGAAACAAGGGACAGAGCCCGGGAGAACGGGGAACAGATCTTGGAAAACCAGGAACCCAGGAAACCTGGAACAGAACTGGGAAAAGCAGGAAAACATCCCGGGAGACCAGGAACTGGGCCCAGAAAAAATAAGAACTGGGAAAACCAGGAACAGATTCTGGGAGACCAGGATCAGACCCCAGCAGATCAAGAAAAGACCCCAGGAAAATCAGGAACAGATCTTGGGAGACCAGGTACAGACCCTGGGAGACCAGGTACAGACCCTGGGAGACCAGGTACAGAGCCATGGGAGTAGCTTTGGAGAGGCATTGAGTTCCCTGACATGTGTCAGTGGTTGGGCCTCTACTGAAGGACATACAATGCAGCCTGGTGCTGGCCAACCAGGTCTACCGTTTAAAGGTCAACTGAAGTAGAAATACAATCACCCATTGCCAACTAAGGCACATTTACTAATAGTTAACACCTGAGGGCACAGCTCTCTCCCACACACTTAAGAGTTCAGTCGTCGGTTTTTACAGGTGGAGGCCATGCAGCCCCTCGGGCCCATTACATAGGAACAGGAGGAGTCCATTCAGCCCTCGAGCCTCTTGCTCAGGAACAGGAGGAGGCCATTCAGCCCTCGAGCCTCTTGCTCAGGAACAGGAGGAGGCCATTCAGCCTCTTGAGTCTGTTCCAACTATTAAATTAGATCATGGGTAATCTGTACCTCAACTCTTTTACCCGCCCTTGATCAATATTCAGTAGAGTTTAGAAGAATGAGAGGTGATCTGATCGAAACATATAAAATTCTGACAGGACTAGACAGACTAGATGCAGGGAGGATGTTCCCGATGGCTGGGGAGTCCAGAACCAGGGGTCACAGTCTCAGGATACGGGGTATGCCATTTAGAACCAAGATGAGGAGAAATTTCTTCACTCAGAGGGTGGTGAACCTGTGGAATTCTCTACCACAGGAGTGGAGATGCCGGTGATGGACTGGGGTGGACAAATGTAAGGAATCTTACAACACCAGGTTATAGTCCAACAGTTTTATTTGAAAATCACAAGCTTTCGGAGCTTTCCTCCTTCGTCAGGTGAGTGAGTGAATGGCTTCCTCATGTTGCTATGTAATAGGCTGGAGGGGCTGCATGGCCCACTCCTGTTCCTATGTAACACTTACCTGACGAAGGAGAAAGCCTCCGAAAGCTTGTGATTTTCAAATAAAACTGTTGGACTATAACCTGGTGTTGTAAGATTCCTTACATCTACCACAGAAGGCAGTGGAGGCCAAGTCATTAGATGTATTCAAGAAAGAGATAGATATATTTCTTAATGCTAAAGGGATCAAGAGATATGGGGAGAAAACGGGAACAGGGTACTGAGTTAGACGATCAGCCATGATCATTTTGAATGGCGGAGCAGCCCCGAAGGGCCGAATGGCCTACTCTTGCTCTGATTTTCTATGTTTCTATTCCTTGATACCCTTACCTAACAAAAGTCTAGTGATCTCAGTCTTGAAAGCTCAGCCTTTTGAGGGAGAGATTTCCTGATATCCACTACCCTTTGTGTGAAAAAGTGCTTCCTGACATCACCCCTGAACGGCCTGGCTCGACAACAACAACAGCAACTTGCATTTATATAGCGCCTTTAACGTAGTAAAACGTCCCAAGGTGCTTCACAGGAGCGATTATCAAACAAAATTTGACATCAAGCCACATAAGGAGATATTAGGACAGGTGACCAGATATTAAGATTGTGCCCTCTTGTTCCTGATTCTCCTCCAGACCAAATGACTTGGATCCACTGAGATGGGAGACTCCCATTTACACAAAGGCAGGGGCTGGGAGTTTGCTGGGAGTCCACTGTTTCTGCCCATCACTCACCTCTGGCAGAGGGAGCAGCTGCTGCCTGGGCCCCTAGAGTTTAATCAGCAACTAAAATACAGAAATACCTGAGGTGCCAGGTCCAACGCCTAGTCTGTGCTAAATTGCTGAGTCTGGGTGATTGTTTAACTGTGTTAATCCACAATGCTGTTCAAACTATTTCACAGAGACTCTGCTGGGAGAGGGGCAGGGTCTTCCAGACGCCAGGAAATTCCGCACCCTCCCCCAGGCCATGATTTTCCAACTGTTGATTTGAATGTTTGGAAAATGGCAGGCTCGGGGCCTGGGATCTCCCAGGGAACGATTCCGCTCAGAGCATTGAGTCGGGGGATCGAAACTGGAGAAAGGGACCTAGTGCCAGACGCCGAGCTCGGATTAGACGGGATAAATCGAATGGTAGTGATTAGGTGACGCCAAGCTTGGGTTTCCAAAAGCCCAGCAAGCGGAGGAGGAAGTGGGGAGTGAGGGGGGTTAAGGAGTTCCATGGTTTCTGAATCCTGGGAAAGAACAGGTTAGGGGCGACAGTGCAAAGAGTCTCAGTGAGGAGGTGGAGTTTATAGAACTGGATAATTAGAGCTTCGGTGGAACCAGAGAGGGAGCCTGAGGGGGTGGAGAGAAACTCTCCGGTGTGTTTTTCCCTTTTGGGCCCTCTGGGTTTTTTGTGTCTTCCCGGAGATTATATACCGGAGGGGGGAGGGGGGAGGGGGAGGGAGTGTCCAGTCACGGTGCTCTGACCATGAGATTATATACCGGAGGGGAGAGGGGAGAGGGGAGAGGGGAGAGGGGGTGTCCAGTCACTGTGCTCTGACCATGAGATTATATACCGGAGGGGGGAGGGGGGAGGGGGGAGGGGGAGGGAGTGTCCAGTCACGGTGCTCTGACCATGAGATTATATACCGGAGGGGGGAGGGGGGAGGGGGGAGGGGGGAGGGGGGAGGGGGGAGGGAGTGTCCAGTCACTGTGCTCTGACCATGAGATTATATACCGGAGGGGAGAGGGGGGAGGGGGGAGGGGGAGGGAGTGTCCAGTCACGGTGCTCTGACCATGAGATTATATACCGGAGGGGAGAGGGGAGAGGGGAGAGGGGAGAGGGGAGAGGGGAGAGGGGAGAGGGGGTGTCCAGTCACTGTGCTCGGACCATGAGATTATATACCGGAGGGGGGAGGGGGGAGGGGGGAGGGGGGAGGGAGTGTCCAGTCACTGTGCTCTGACCATGAGATTATATACCGGAGGGGGGAGGGGGGAGGGGGGAGGGAGTGTCCAGTCACTGTGCTCTGACCATGAGATTATATACCGGAGGGGGGAGGGGGGAGGGGGGAGGGAGTGTCCAGTCACTGTGCTCTGACCATGAGATTATATACCGGAGGGGAGAGGGGGGAGGGGGGAGGGGGAGGGAGTGTCCAGTCACGGTGCTCTGACCATGAGATTATATACCGGAGGGGAGAGGGGAGAGGGGAGAGGGGGTGTCCAGTCACTGTGCTCGGACCATGAGATTATATACCGGAGGGGGGAGGGAGTGTCCAGTCACGGTGCTCGGACCATGAGATTATATACCGGAGGGGAGAGGGGAGAGGGGAGAGGGGGTGTCCAGTCACGGTGCTCTGACCATGAGATTATATACCGGAGGGGAGAGGGGAGAGGGGAGAGGGGGTGTCCAGTCACTGTGCTCTGACCATGAGATTATATACCGGAGGGGGAGGGGGGAGGGGGGAGGGGGTGTCCAGTCACTGTGCTCTGACCATGAGATTATATACCGGAGGGGAGAGGGGGGAGGGGGGAGGGGGAGGGAGTGTCCAGTCACGGTGCTCTGACCATGAGATTATATACCGGAGGGGAGAGGGGAGAGGGGAGAGGGGGTGTCCAGTCACTGTGCTCTGACCATGAGATTATATACCGGAGGGGGAGGGGGAGGGGGGAGGGGGGAGGGGGAGGGAGTGTCCAGTCACGGTGCTCTGACCATGAGATTATATACCGGAGGGGGAGGGGGGAGGGGGGAGGGGGAGGGAGTGTCCAGTCACGGTGCTCTGACCATGAG
This sequence comes from Heptranchias perlo, assembly GCF_035084215.1. Classification (NCBI taxonomy): domain Eukaryota; kingdom Metazoa; phylum Chordata; class Chondrichthyes; order Hexanchiformes; family Hexanchidae; genus Heptranchias; species Heptranchias perlo. The sequence continues at coordinate 1,579,283 of NC_090351.1, forward strand.
ATTATATACCGGAGGGGGAGGGGGAGGGAGTGTCCAGTCACGGTGCTCTGACCATGAGATTATATACCGGAGGGGAGAGGGGAGAGGGGAGAGGGGAGAGGGGAGAGGGGAGAGGGGGTGTCCAGTCACTGTGCTCTGACCATGAGATTATATACCGGAGGGGGGAGGGGGGAGGGGGAGGGAGTGTCCAGTCACTGTGCTCTGACCATGAGATTATATACCGGAGGGGAGAGGGGGGAGGGGGGAGGGGGAGGGAGTGTCCAGTCACGGTGCTCTGACCATGAGATTATATACCGGAGGGGAGAGGGGGGAGGGGGAGGGAGTGTCCAGTCACTGTGCTCTGAACATGAGATTATATACCGGAGGGGAGAGGGGAGAGGGGAGAGGGGGTGTCCAGTCACTGTGCTCTGACCATGAGATTATATACCGGAGGGGGAGGGAGTGTCCAGTCACTGTGCTCTGACCATGAGATTATATACCGGAGGGGAGAGGGGAGAGGGGAGAGGGGAGAGGGGAGAGGGGAGAGGGGAGAGGGGGAGGGGGGAGGGGGGAGGGGGAGGGAGTGTCCAGTCACGGTGCTCTGACCATGAGATTATATACCGGAGGGGAGAGGGGAGAGGGGAGAGGGGGTGTCCAGTCACTGTGCTCTGACCATGAGATTATATACCGGAGGGGGAGGGGGGAGGGGGAGGGAGTGTCCAGTCACTGTGCTCTGACCATGAGATTATATACCGGAGGGGGAGGGGGAGGGGGGAGGGGGAGGGAGTGTCCAGTCACTGTGCTCTGACCATGAGATTATATACCGGAGGGGGAGGGGGGAGGGGGGAGGGGGAGGGAGTGTCCAGTCACTGTGCTCTGACCATGAGATTATATACCGGAGGGGAGAGGGGAGAGGGGGTGTCCAGTCACTGTGCTCTGACCATGAGATTATATACCGGAGGGGGAGGGGGGAGGGAGTGTCCAGTCACTGTGCTCTGACCATGAGATTATATACCGGAGGGGGAGCGGGAGGGGGAGGGGGAGGGAGTGTCCAGTCACGATGCTCTGACCATGAGATTATATACCGGAGGGGGAGGGGGAGGGGGGAGGACGTTATGGGAGGTTAGGGAGGAAATTGCGGGTCCCCTAGCAGAGATATTTGAATCATCCACCGCTACAGGTGAGGTGCCTGAAGATTGGAGGGTAGCAAATGTTGTGCCTTTGTTTAAGAAGGGCGGCAGGGAAAAGCCTGGGAATTACAGACCAGTGAGCCTGACATCTGTAGTGGGTAAGTTGTTCGAGGGTATTCTGAGGGACAGGATCTACAAGGATCTACAGGCATTTGGAGAGGCAGGGACTAATTAGGAACAGTCAGCATGGTTTTGTGAGAGGAAAATCATGTCTCACGAATTTGATTGAGTTTTTTGAAGGGGTAACCAAGAAGATAGATGAGGGCTGTGCAGTAGACGTGGTCTACATGGACTTCAGCAAAGCCTTTGACAAGGTACCGCATGGTAGGTTGTTACATAAGGTTAAATCTCACGGGATCCAAGGTGAGGTAGCCAATTAGATACAAAATTGGCTTGACGACAGAAGACAGAGGGTGGTTGTAGAGGGTTGTTTTTCAACTGGATGCCTGTGTCCAGCGGTGTGCCTCAGGGATCGGTGCTGGGTCCGCTGTTATTTGTTATTTATATTAATGATTTGGATGAGAATTTAGGAGGCATGGTTAGTAAGTTTGCAGATGACACCAAGATTGGTGGCATTGTGGACAGTGAAGAAGGTTATCTAGGATTGCAACGGGATCTTGATAAATTGGGCCAGTGGGCCGATGAATGGCAGATGGAGTTCAATTTAGATAAATGTGAGGTGATGCATTTTGGTAGATCGAATCGGGCCAGGACCTACTCCGTTAATGGTAGGGCGTTGGGGAGAGTTATAGAACAAAAAGATCTGGGAGTACAGATTCATAGCTCCTTGAAAGTGGAGTCACAGGTGGATAGGGTGGTGAAGAAGGCATTCAGCATGCTTGGTTTCATTGGTCAGAACATTGAATACAGGAGTTGGGATGTCTTGTTGAAGTTGTACAAGACATTAGTAAGGCCACACTTGGAATACTGTGTACAGTTCTGGTCACCCTATTATAGAAAGGATATTATTAAACTAGAAAGAGTGCAGAAAAGATTTACTAGGATGCTACCGGGACTTGATGGTTTGACTTACAGGGAGAGGTTAGACAGACTGGACTTTTTTCCCTGGCGGAGTAGGAGGTTGAGGGGTGATCTTATAGAAGTCTATAAAATAATGAGGGGCATAGATAAGGTCGATAGTCAAAATCTTTTCCCAAAGGTAGGGGAGTCTATAACGAGGGGACATAGATTTAAGGTGAGAGGGGAGAGATTCAAAAGGGTCCAGAGGGGCAATTTTTTCACTCAAAGGGTGGTGAGTGTCTGGAACGAGCTGCCAGAGGCAGTAGTAGAGGCGGGTACAATTTTGTCTTTTAAAAAGCATTTGGACAGTTACATGGGGAAGATGGGTATAGAGGGATATTGGCCAAGTGCAGGCAACTGGGACTAGCTTAGTGGTATAAACTGGGCGACATGGACATGTTGGGCCGAAGGGCCTGTTTCCATGTTGTAACTTCTATGATTCTATATAAGTGTCCAGTCACGGTGCTCTGACCATGAGATTATATACCGGAGGGGGGAGGGGGGAGGGGGGAGGGGGGAGGGAGTGTCCAGTCATGGTGCTCTGACCATGAGATTATATACGGGAGGGGAGAGGGGAGAGGGAAGAGGGAGTGTCCAGTCACTGTGCTCTGACCATGAGATTATATACGGGAGGGGGGAGGGAGGAGGGAGTGTCCAGTCACGGTGCTCTGACCATGAGATTATATACCGGAGGGGGAGGGGGGAGGGAGTGTCCAGTCACTGTGCTCTGACCCATGAGATTATATACCGGAGGGGGAGGGGGAGGGGGAGGGGGAGGGGGGAGGGAGTGTCCAGTCACTGTGCTCTGACCATGAGATTATATACCGGAGGGGGAGGGGGAGGGAGTGTCCAGTCACGGTGCTCTGACCCATGAGATTATATACCGGAGGGGGAGGGGGAGGGAGTGTCCAGTCACGGTGCTCTGACCCATGAGATTATATACCGGAGGGGGAGGGGGAGGGGGGAGGGAGTGTCCAGTCACGGTGCTCTGACCATGAGATTATATACTGGAGGGAGAGGGGGGAGGGAGTGTCCAGTCACGGTGCTCTGACCATGAGATTATATACTGGAGGGAGAGGGGGGAGAGAGTGTCCAGTCACGGTGCTCTGACCATGAGATTATATACCGGAGGGGGAGGGGGAGGGGGGAGGGAGTGTCCAGTCACGGTGCTCTGACCATGAGATTATATACCGGAGGGGGAGGGGGGAGGGGGAGGGAGTGTCCAGTCACGGTGCTCCGACCACGAGGAGTGTGGGGCAGGCTTGATGGGCCAGCTGGTCACTTCCTGCCCTCCATTTTTGTATATTCGCACATCAAATGCGACGTTGTTGGCCCCACTAGGAATGTGTGACTGGGGATTCCCAAATTGTGAAGTAAAAATGACAGCCCTGAAGGCCTGACTGTGCTGGCTCATGTGGATTTAATGCCATGGTCTGGACTGAGGCTGGATGTTCTCCGGGTTAGATGTATTGATGCTAACTGTTGGCCTCGTGTTTTTCTGACAGGGTTACACGTTGCACATGGTCAGTACGGTCTCTGAATGGTCCCTCGCCTTCTCCTTTCTCAGTTTCTTCCTGACTTACATCCGAGATTTTCAGGTGAGTCCCGCTGAGCGAGGTTTAATTTGGTGCAGTGTACGTCGGTGGAGCTCAAAGGAACTTGTGTCCTGAAACCCCGCTCAGACTGTGAAGGTCTCACCAATATGGCCATTAACTCTTATTTGTGGGCCTCAAGAATAAGTGAGGAAGAGGTTCATCTATTGGGGGCAGCATCAGAGTGGACCTGGGAGTGCTCACATGGGCGGTGGGAAATGTCCTGCTCTGCGCTGGGCCAGAACCACTACGGCCCGTCACAGCCCAGGAACAATTCTTCAGATGGCCCGTACTTGCTCTTTGGGACTCCACATTCCGGCTAGGAATTTCACTCCATCTTCCCTATCCTACAGCACGTTACCACTGGATGTTCCACAGTGTCCCTCTCCGCCTATATATTTTTGAAAACTATGTTAAAAATCTTATGCCTGCCTGAAAAGCCCTACTTTCTGTTGTCACACTTGTGTCAACTTTTTTCCATTATAAATTCCCGTGTTCACATTTATAATGGGAACTCCCTATGTAAACTTGTCACACTGTAATTATACCCTCCTGTCAGTGGCGGTGCTTTAGTGCCTCAGTTTGCTGTCTCCCAGCTGCTCAGCCTGTATTGCGCAGGATTCCTGTGCTCCAATCAACTCTACTCTGCATCCCAAATTGCCACAAGTTTTGCTATTTAATTATAAATACTTGTGTTCAAATCATTCCATGGCCTCGCCCCTCCCTATCTCTGTAACCTCCTCCAGTCCTACACAGTCCTACAACGCACCGAGAACACTCTTCCTCCAATTCTGGCCTCTTGCGCATTCTTGATTTTCATCGCTCCACCATTGGAGGCTGTGACTTCAGCCATCTAGGCCCTAAGCTCTGGAATTCCCTCCCTAAACCTCTCCACCTCTCTCTCCACCTTTTAAGATGCTCCTTAAAACCTACCTCTTTGACCAAGCTTTTGGCCACCTGTCCTAATATCTCTTCCTTTGGCTCGGTATCAGTTGTTTGACTGAGATCACGCCTGTGAAGCGCCTTGGGACGTTTTACTACATTAAAGGTGCTATATAAATATATAAAAATAAGGGCAGAATGTAGGACTTTAAGATGGAGACTCAGTTACTCTTGCCGAATTATCCTCCACCCTCCTACCCCACTTGGCCTTAAGACTACACTTGGCCTTGACTCCCTGTGTGTTAATCCGTACGAGATTGACTCGTATCTTTTAAAAATAAAATAGAATATTCTGGAGTTGGAGAGTGAGTGAATCAGCGTGTGACGGAGAAACCTCAGTGATGGTTTAAGGTGGGCCCCCTTCATCAAAACCACCTGAAACACTAACTTGTCGTCTCTATTATAGACGCTGACATACCTGCTATGTATTTCCAGAATGTTCTGTGTTGCCATATTCACCACCAGGAACGCGTGAAAAATCGCCCGACCCAATATCGGGTCGGATGTCTTTTAAGCTTCCTTTGGCACCGGAATTAACCCTCATTGCACCCGTTTTATGCCCGTAAATCGGGCCCAATGAGGTCCAAGTTCTACCCCAGACACTGCACTTCACTCCCATTAATGTTACAGTGAATTTGGGCAGCAAGTGTTACAGTTAGGTCGTGTGCTGCACCTTTAAGAGGTGGCGGGCTCTGGTTTTCCGTCAGTAATCAAATTGCTGTAGGTTCGAGTGTGAAGTGTGAACCCGATCACAAAGCCTCATCACTGGCAACCAGTTCTCGCGGAGAGTCTGTGTCGGTCTGACCTGAGACTGCTTCACCAGCAAACAAACGACAGTGAACACAGCCCCACACTATGCCTGCGAGTGATCACATAAACACTCCAGAGACTTGAGCCCATAATCCAGGCTGACACTCCCAGTGCAGTACTGATGGAGTGCCACAATGTTGGAGATGCTGCCTTTGGGATGAGACGTTAAACCGAGACCCCATTTGCCCTGAGGTGGCTGTAAAAGATCCCATGGCACTATTCAAAGAAGAGCAGGGGAGTTCTCCCCAGTGTCCCGGCCAATATTTATCCCTCAACCAACATCACTAAAACATTTATCTCATTGCTATTTGTGGGATCTTGCTGTGCATTTCTTACATTGCAACAGAGACTACACTGTTCATTGGCTGTAAAATGCTTTCAGACGTCCTGAGGTTGTGAAAGGTGCTATATAAATGCAAGTTCTTTTTCTTTCCTTTACATTTATAGAGCAACTGATCAAAACTTCCCAAAGTGATTCCCCTACAGCGAGTTCCTTTCTGAAGGGCAATCACTTATTGAGCAAAGGATACAGTCGTTCAGTCCCAATAACATCCGGCACCCTGCACTGAGGAGTTTTGATAGAGTAGATAGGGAGTAACTGTTTCCACCAGTGAGAGGGTCGGGAATTGGCAAAAGAACCAGACGGCAGATTCTTTTACGCAGCGAGTTAGGATCTGGAATTCACTGCCTGAAAGGGCGGTGGAAGCAGATTCAATAATAACTTTCAAAAGGGAATTGGATAAAAACTTAAAAAGGAAAAAATTACAGGGCTATGGGGAAAGAGCAAGGGAGTGGGACTAATTGGATAGCTCTTTCAAAGAGCCAGCACAGGCACGATGGGCCAAACAGCGGCCTCCTGTGCTGTATGATTCTATTCTATGAATGACCTGTTAATCTGTTTTTTGGGTGGTGTTGGTTGAGGGAGGAAGATTGGCCCCTCGTCTCTGGGAAGAACCCCACTGCTCTTCTTGAAATAGTGCAATGGGATCTTTAACACCCACCTGAACAGGGAGACAGGACCTCGGTTTAACATCTCATCCAAACAGCGGCACCTCCGACAGTGCAGCATGCCCCTCGACTCTGCCCTGAACTGTCAGTCCTGTAACAAGCACATGTCTGAATAAAGGGATAACTATAGGCAATGATACAGGGCTGGGAATGGATTAAAATATAAACACTGGGGCTGCACGATTTGATATTTGCCGCAGAAACTCCCTCTAATCCTCTGTCTCTCTCTCTCTCCCACCTTGAACAGAAGATCACCTTGCACACAGAGGTGGATTTGCAGAGCGACACTCTGTACGACAGGCTCCAGGGGCACACGCACAGCGGAGAGCACTCTCCGCTCCTGGCGGGGAGCCTGTGACCTGATGCACCCAATTGACCTCAGCGCCAGCACCTCCAAGACCATGAGCTTTCCACCAAACCAGCCCGAAGTGCCCAGCCCCTGCCTCTCAACGGCTGGGCTCTTTTACATTGTCATTTTTTAACCCGTTTTATGTCACAAGTGGACTTATTCTACAAATGGATCCTTCCTTCTAATTTTATAGAATATTAATAGTTTACAGTTTAATTGTGAACTAAATGTAATAACGATCAGACTGCTGATGTTTCTAACACTGACCTCGGAGAGGCCTTTACCACAGTGACCAGCAGTCTTCAGGTGACTAGGTCGCAGCCCAGAATGCTTTGCAATGGAGGAGACCATTATTGGACTAAACACAGTGGGCTCATCAACCCTGATCAGCCAGGATTAAAGAGAAAGAACAAAGAAACCCTCCAAAAATTTAAGTGGGCACAGGTCAGTAATTTCACGGAAAGACACTTGCAGCAACCTACAGGGAGAATCTGCCTAGTTGCCTGGAGACTGGTTTGGAGCAGGGCCTCGCCTCAGCTTTCGTACGCTGAGGTCGGGTGTGTCGACCGGTGGTTCTGAGTGTGGGACGGTTGCTTGATGGCCAGTGGATTGACAGGATGAAGGAGGAACAGAATTTATCTACGCACATCCTAACGTAGCCTCTTCACCATTGGCTGGATTGAGGCCAGTAGCTTAGGCCTTGCCAGTTACCATGACGATACAGTCCAACCCTTCATTGTGTGAATCCAGGGTAAATACTGTCAGCCCCCATATTCTAATAGTCCAAGTTTAATTATTGTCATTAAAATTAATTTGCTAAGTGAGAGAGTGACCCCTGGCATCTGGGTTCAAATCCAGTCCACGATGGCATGAAATTCTCCTCTCCTGCTATGAAATAAGTTAGGCCTCAGTCTCAACCCATGTTCCCACAAAAAAATTGCTTCTCACATGACACAAAATTGATTGTCTCACTCAGAGAGGTCTTAAGAGTGGCTAGTGTGGGACACTGGTCCTTAGGTAAGGGATAGAGTACAGAAACGGGACAGTGTAGAGGGAGCTTTACTCTGTATCTAACCCATGCTTTCCTGCCCCGGGACAGTTTGATGGGACAGTGTAGAGGGAGCTTTACTCTGTATCTAATCTGTGCTGGAGTGAGGCCAGTGAGGATTGGGTGAGTAGAGCACAAGGGAATTAAAATCATGGCTATAGTCTTAAAGAGACAAAACAGAACAAGATGTGGAAATCAATCTCTCTCATTCTCACACACACCACATCCTGTTACGTTATCGATCTCACTCTCTCAATTTCTGTCTCACACTCTCAATTTGACCCTCTCTCTTGCTCTCGCACTCAATTTCTCACACTCTCAATCTCTCTCACACCCACTCTCATATCCGCTCTCTCAATCTCTCTCACTCTCACACGCTCTCAATCTCTCTTTCACCCACTCTCTCACACCTGCTCTCTCAATCTCTCTCACACTTTCTCACACACTTTCAATTTCTCTCACACATGACTGGTTTCGATAAAGTAAATAGAGAGAAACTGTTCCCATTGGCGGAAGGGTCGAGAACCGACGGACACAGATTTAAGGTGATTGGCGAAAGTACCAAAGGCGACGTGAGGAAAAACTTTTTTACGCAGAGTGTAGTTATGATCTGGAATGCACTGCCTGAAAGGGCGGTGGATGCAGATTCAATCGTGGCTTTCAAAAAGGAATTGGATAAATATTTGAAGGGAAAAAATCTGCAGGGCTGCGGGGGAATGGGACTAACAGGATTGCTCTTACAAAGAGCCAGCACAGGCTTGATGGGCCGAATGGCCTCCTTCTGTGCTTCTGTGATTCTCACTCTCTCAATCTGTCTCAAACTCCATCTTTCTCACACACTCAATCTATCTTACACATTCTCACACTCATTCTCACACTCTCAATCTCGCACATTCTCACGCTCTTTCTCAATCTCACATACTCTCGTACTCACATACTCTCAATCTCTCGCACACATTCTCACACTTACCCAATTTCTCACACAATCTCACATTCTCACACTCTCACATGCACTCACACACTCTCAATCTCTCATACATTCTCACACTATCTCAATCTCTCTCACACTATCTCAATCTCTCACTCTCTCTCACTCTCACTCTCTCTCACTCTCTCTCACACTCTCAATCTCTCATGCCCACATGAGCTATGCCCCATCACCCTTATTGATCACTTTTACACCTAAGAATAGGAGCTGCATCCTGTCAACTTGTGAATGAGCTGAGAAAGAGAAAGGATTGGGCAAATATTCTGGAGTCTCAGTTCATCACTTTTGCAAAACAGGAAGTATGTATACAGAACTTTCCCTCGGGAGATTCAATGGGCGGGGAGAGTCCATGATAGGAGAGAGTGTACATGGGCTGTGGGAGGAGATTCAATGGGCGGGGAGAGTCCATGATTGGTTAGAGTGTACACGGGCTGTGGGAGGAGATTCAATGGGCGGGGAGAGTCCATGATAGGAGAGAGTGTACATGGGCTGTGGGAGGAGATTCAATGGGCGGGGAGAGTCCATGATTGGTTAGAGTGTACACGGGCTGTGGGAGGAGATTAAATGGGTGGGTAGAGTCCATGATAGGAGAGAGTGTACACGGGCTGTGGGAGGCGTGGATTTGATAGACCAAGTGGCATTTTCTTGTTTCAAAGCATTTATTACTCACTGGATGCAACAAAAGTAATTAAACAGTTAATGTCAAACAGTAACCCGTTAACCAGAAGAAAACCCAGCAGCTCCCATTGGTGCTGAAGTACTGCAGGTGATTGTAAATCACAGTAAATGCCATCCTGTCACTCGTGTGATCACAGCATCGTGCTCCTGGATCTGACTGGAGTTTAACTAGCTTTATGTCTAGAAAGAAAGTCAGACTTGAATTCATATAGCGCCTTTCCCAACTTCTGGACATCCCAAAGTGCTTTATAGCCAGTTAAGTACTTTTGAGGTGTAGTCACTGTTGTAATGTAAAAAATGCAGCAGCCAATTTGCGCACAGCAAGATCCCACAAACAGCAATGACCAGATAATCTGTTTTAGGTGTTGGCTAGGACATCGAGGAGAACTCTGCTGCTCTTTTTCGAAAACTGCCTTGGGATCTTTTCCGTCCACCTGAGAGGGCAGACGGGGCCTCGGTTTAATATCACATCTGACAGTGCAGCACTCCCTCAGCACTACACTGTCAGCCTGGATTATAGGATCAATTCTAGAGTGGGACTTGAACCCACAACTTCCTGATTCAGAGGCAAGTGTACTACCCACTGAGTCATGGCTGACACTGTCGAGTGCCTCAGTCAAATTGCGGGTCCAATATCTTTCTATAACCAGCTCAGGAATATGGTTGCATTGCTCCAAGGCTGAGGGAGTTGTATGTTCTTTAACAGTGAGACAGACTCTGCTCTGAGTCCAGGGTGGTAGATCTCTGTCGAATTGCTTTTTATTCAGTCAGGCTGATGTGTAACCAGGATGTGCTTTTAACTGAAGGAGACTGCCTCAATTCACAAATAAACCATTTTTACATGAAACCAGCTGAGTCCAGGCATGTATCTAATCATGGCCCTGAACAGGCAGGAACTTTTTTTAAATTCGTTCTCAAAATGTGGGCGTCTCTGGCGAGGCCGGCATTTATTGCCCATCCCTAATTGCCCTCGAGAAGGTGGTGGTGAGCCGCCTTCTTGAACCGCTGCAGTCCGTGTGGTGAAGGTTCTCCCACAGTGCTGTTAGGAAGGGAGTTCCAGGATTTTGACCCAGCGACAATGAAGGAACGGCGATATATTTCCAAGTCGGGATGGTGTGTGACTTGGAGGGGAACGTGCAGGTGGTGTTGTTCCCATGTACCTGCTGCCCTTGTCCTTCTAGGTGGTAGAGGTCGCGGGTTTGGGAGGTGCTGTCGAAGAAGCCTTGGCGAGTTGCTGCAGTGCATCCTGTGGATGGTGCACACTGCAGCCACAGTGCGCCGGTGGGGGAGGAAGTGGATGTTTATGCCAGATTAATGAGATTGTAATCTCTTCAATTCTCATCTGAATTCATTTGAAATAAAGCTGTAACTTGACAGGAATCCCCACCAGTTCTGAGGGATCTACAGCTGCCATCGATCAATCAGTAAACCCAGTGTACACCCACTCATGTCACAGGGCAGCTAAACACCCTCAAAGGGACAGAATAAGTTGCTGTTGCATGTACGTACTGTATCGATGGAGTGAGAGCACTCCTCCAGGTGAACCGAATCATCCCCAATGGCTGAGTGGATAAAGGCTTCAACTAATGTACCACCAGGTTAGACAGACTCGGAAGGTCCGAACATAAGATCAGTGTCTGGTCTGAGCCGAGCGAGGCCATCTGAGACAGTAATTGGGATTGATCTCGGGGTTCGTTCAGTCTCAGGGTTCAGTAAGTTACTGGGTTCAGTCAATCTCGGGGTTCAGTGCGTCTCGGGTTTCAGTCCAGCTCAAGGTTTGTTCAGTCTCGGGGTTCAATCCGTCTCGGGGTTCGTTCAGTTTCTGGATTCAGTCAGTCTTGGAGTTTGTTCAGTCTCGGGCTTCAGTCCATCTCGGGGTTCAGTCAGTTTCTGGGTTCAGTTCGACTCGGAGTTCAATCCATATCAGGGTTCGTTCAGCCTCTGGGTTCAGTCAGTCTTGGAGTTCGTTCAGTCTCTGGGTTTAGTCCATCTCGGGGTTCAGGCAGTCTCAGGGTTCAAGCAGTCTGAGGCTTCAGTCAACCTCGGGTTCGTTCAGTCTCAGGGTTCGTTCAGTCTCAGGGTTCGTTCAGTCTCAGGGTTCGTTCAGTCTCAGGGTTCGTTCAGTCTCAGGGTTCGTTCAGTCTCAGGGTTCATTCAGTCTCAGGGTTCGTTCAGTCCATCTCGGGGGGTTCAGTCCATCTCGGGGGGTTCAGTCCATCTCGGGTTTCAGGCAGTCTCGGGGTTCAGTCATTTGCTGGGATCAGTCAGTCTCGGGGTTCAGACAGTCACTGAGGTCAGTCAATCTCGGGGTTCGTTCAGCCTCGGGGTTTGTTCAGCCTCGGGGTTCAGTCATTTGCTGGGATCAGTCCGTCTCGGGTTTCGTTCGGTCTCGGGTTTCGTTCGGTCTCGGGTTTCGTTCGGTCTCGGGTTTCGTTCGGTCTCGGGTTTCGTTCGGTCTCGGGTTTCGTTCGGTCTCGGGTTTCGTTCGGTCTCGGGTTTCGTTCGGTCTCGGGGTTCGTTCGGTTTCGGGTTTCGTTCGGTCTCGGGTTTCGTTCGGTCTCGGGGTTCGTTCGGTCTCGGGTTTCGTTCGGTCTCGGGTTTCGTTCGGTCTCGGGTTTCGTTCGGTCTCGGGGTTCGTTCGGTCTCGGGGTTCGTTCGGTCTCGGGGTTCGTTCGGTCTCGGGGTTCGTTCGGTCTCGGGGTTCAGACCGTCTCAGGGTTCAGTCAGTTTCTGGGTTCAGACCGTCTCAGGGTTCAGTCAGTTTCTGGGTTCAGACCGTCTCGGGAATCAGTCAGTTTCTGGGTTCAGACCGTCTCGGAGTTCAATCCATATCAGGATTCATTCCGTCTCGGGGTTGGTTCAGTCTCGGGGTTCTGTTCGTCTCGGGGTTCTGTTCGTCTCGGGGTTCTGTTCGTCTCGGGGTTCTGTTCGTCTCGGGGTTCTGTTCGTCTCGGGGTTCTGTTCGTCTCGGGGTTCGTTCAGTCTCGGGGATCAGTCAGCCACTGGGTTCAGTCATTTGCTGGGATCAGTCCATCTCGGGGTTCAGTCCATCTTGGGGTTCGGTCCATCTCTGGGTTCAGTCCGCCTTTGGGTTCAGTCCGCCTTTGGGTTCAGTCCGCCTTTGGGGTTCAGTCAGTCTTGGGGTTCAGTCTGTCTCGGAGTTCGTTCAGTCTCAAGCTTCAGTCTGTTTTGGGGTTCAGTCATTCTAGGAGTTCGGGCAGTCACTGGGTTCAGTCCGTCTCGGGTTTCAGTCCGTCTCGGGTTTCAGTCCGTCTCGGGTTTCAGTCCGTCTCGGGTTTCAGTCCGTCTCGGGTTTCAGTCCGTCTCGGGTTTCAGTCCGTCTCGGGGTTCAGTCCGTCTCGGGGTTCAGTCCGTCTCGGGTTTCAGTCCGTCTCGGGTTTCAGTCCGTCTCGGGTTTCAGTCCGTCTCGGGTTTCAGTCCGTCTCGGGGTTCAGTCCGTCTCGGGGTTCAGTCCGTCTCGGGGTTCAGTCCATCTCGGGGTTCAGTCCGTCTCGGTTCAGTCAGTTTCTGGGTTCAGTCCGCCCTGGACATGAGGAAAAACTTCTTTATGCAGTGAGTAGCTATGATCTGGAATGCGCTGCCTGAAAGGGCGGTGGAAGCAGATTCAATCATGGCTTTCAAAAAGCAATTGGATAAATACTCGAAGGGAAAAAATGTGCAAAGCTACGGAGAAAGAGCAGGGGAGTGGGACTAACTGGATTGCTCTTACAAAGAGTCAGCAGGGACTCGATGGGCTCAATGGCCTCCTTCTGTGTTGTAACCATTCTATGATTCTAACTGGTCTATGTCGGTGTTTATACTCCACACGAGCCCCCTCCCTCCCTACCTCATCTAACCCTATCAGGATATCCTTCTATTCCTTTCTCCCACATGTGTTTATCCAGCTTCCCCTTAAATGCATCTATTCTATTTGCCTCAACCACTCCTTGTGGTAGTGAGTTCCACATTCTCACCACTCTCTGGGCAAGGAAGTTTCTCCTGAATTCCCTAATGGATTTATTAACGACTATTTTATATTTATGACCTCTAGTTTTGCACTCCTCCACATTTTCTCTACATTTACCCTATCAAACCCTTTCATTACCTTAAAGACCTCTATCAGGTCACCTCTCGGCCTTCTCTTTTCCAGAGAAAAGAGCTCCAGCCTGTTCAGCCTTTCCTGATAAGGATATCCTCTCAGTTCTGGTATCATCCTTGTGAATCTTTTTTGGGCCCTCTTCAAAGCCTCTATATCCTTTCAATAATTATGGAGACCAGGTCTGTGCGCAGTGCTCCAAGCGTGGTCTAACCAGGGTTCCATACAAGTTTAACATAACTTCTTTCTTTTTCAAGTCTATCCCTCTAGAAATTAACCCTAGTGCTTGATTTGCCTTTTTTATGGCCTTATTAACCTGCATCACTACTTTTAGTGATTTGTGTATCTGTACCCCTTGATCCCTCTGCTTCTCTATCCCGTTTAGACTCTTAGGGCTCAATTTTCAAATTGACTCCATGACTCGCAACTCCTGTGCCCCCTGTGCCCACCCATGCCCCTTGCCCACCCATGCCCCTTGCCCACCCATGCCCCTTGCCCACCCATGCCCCTTGCCCACCCATGCCCCTTGCCCACCCATGCCCCTTGCCCCCATGCCCCCCGTGCCCCCCATCCATACAAACAAAGACTTATCTGCAGACTTACCTGAGGACGTCCTCTCCCTGGCTGCTCTCCCGTCCGACTGAGACCAGCCTGTCAATCAGCTGGTCAGTCGGACGGGAAACCGACAATAAAAAATAAAAGACATCCTTACGTCAAGATCGTAAGGACGTCCGGGAAACCCGTACTAATGGGTTTCCTGACCTCAATTTGACCCCCCGCCCCCTTCCCGGCTCCGTTTTAAAATCACCCCCTTAATATCCAAGCAGTATGTGGCCTCTTTATTCTTCCTACCAAAATGCACCACCTCACACTTACCTATATTGAAACTTATTTGCTGATTACCCGCTCATTCTGCAGGTTTATTAATGTCTTCTTGTATTTTGATGCATTCTTCCTTTGTATTAACTACACCCTCCGATTTGGTGTCGTCTGCAAATTTTAAAATTGTATTTCCGAATCCAATGTGAATTTTGAACAACAGTGGTCCCAGCACCGATCCCTGTGGAACACCACTTCCTACCTTTTGCCAGTCTGAGTAACTACCTTTAACACCTACTATCTGTTTTCCATTTTGTAACCAGTTTGCTATCCATTCTGCTACCTGTCCCCTGACTCCACATGCTCTGACCTTAGCCATGAGGCTACAATGCGGTACCTTATCGAAGGCCTTTTGAACATCCAAATATATTACATCTACTATATTACCCATGTCTACTCTTTCTGTTACTTCTTCAAAGAATTCAACAAGGTCGGTCAAGCATGACTTTCCCTTCTGAAATCCGTGCTGACTATCTTTATTATATTTTTGTTCTCTAGATGTTTTTCTATTACATCTTTGAGTAAAGATTCATTATCTTTCCTACCACCGACATTAAGCTAACTGGTCAACAGTTCCCTGGACTTGTTCTTTCTCCCTTTTTAAATATAGGAATAACATTAGCTGTCCGCCAGTCCTCTGGCATTATTCTCTTTTCTAGTCATTTTTTATATATATGTAATAGTGCCTCTGCTATCTCCACCCTAACTTGTAATATTCGCGGATGCAATCCATCCGGACCTGGGGTCTTATCCTCCCTAAGTTTTATTAGTTTATCAATTATCTCCCCCCTTTCTATCTTAAATGTTTTAATATCTTTTTCGATCTCCTCTTCTAATGTCCTGCCCACCTTGTTAGTGTCCCAGGTAAATATGTATGCAAGGTAATTATTCAGTAGATTGTAAAGTGTATCACAGGAGCTAGGAATAATACTACTGTAAAGGAAATAAAAGGAGGTAGGAATAGTACTAATGTAAAGGGCATCACTGGAGGTAGGAATAATGTAAAATCAAAAGCAAAATACTGGAAATCTGAAATAAAAACAGAAAATGCTGGAAACACTCAGCAAGTCAGGCAGCATCTGTGGAGAAAGAAACAGAGTTAACGTTTCAGGTCAATGACCTTTCTTCAGAACTGGAAGAAGTTGAAGATTAAACAGTTTTTAAGCAAGTACAGGGAAAGGGGGGGGGGTGAATTAAAGGGGAGGGGAAGAAAGAATTAAAGGGGAGGAGAAGAAAGAATTAAAGGGAAGGTCTGTGATAGGGTGGAGGGCAGGAGTGATTAAATGACAAAAGGGATGATGGTGCAAGGCACAGAGGGTAGTAATAGGACAAGTAAAGAAACAAAAGATGGGTCACAGGAAGCAACCATTTCCTGCTCTCGCCCTGAACTGGAAAATTCCATCAACTTTGCTTCCAATTTCCATCCCTCCCTCACCTTCACACGGTCCATCTCCGACTCTTCCCTTCCCTTCCTCTATTTCTGGGGAGAGGCTGTCAATCAATATCTATTATAAGCCCACCGACTCCCACAGCTATCTTGATTACACTTCCTCCCACCCCGCTTCCTGTAAGGACTCTATTCCCTTCTCCAAGTTTCTCAGTCTCCATCGCATCTGTTCTGACGATGCCACCTTCCACACCAGTGCTTCTGAATTGTATTCCCTTTTTCCTCAACCGAGGATTCCCCTCCACTATAGTTGACAGGGCCCTCGACCATGTCCATCCCATTTCCAGCACTTCTGCCCTCACCCCTTCCCCTCCCTCCCAGAACCATGATAGGGTCCCCCTTGTCCTCACCTTCCACCCCACCAGCCTCCACATTCAACGGATCATCCTCCGCCATTTCCGCCACCTCCAGTGCGATCCCACCACCAAACACATCTTCCCCTCCCCTTTCTGCATTCCGAAGGGACCGCTCCCTCCACTACACCCTGGTCCACTCTTCCCTCACCCCCAACACCCTTTCCACGGCCCCTTCCCGTTCGAGCGCAGGAGATGCAACACCTGCCCCTTCACCTCCTCCCTTCCCACCGTCCAGGGCCCCAAACACTCCTTCCAGGTGAAGCAGCGATTTACTTGTCCTTCTTTCAATTCACTATACTGTATCCACTCCTCACAATGTGGTCTCCTCTACACTGGGGAGACCAAACGCAGATTGGGTGATCGCTTTGCTCAACACCTCTGATCAGCCCGCAAATGTGACCCTGACCTGCCGGTCACTTGTCATTTTAATTCCTCGTCCCACTCCCACTCTGACCTCGGCCTCTGTTCCAATGAAGCTCAACAGAAGCTCGAGGAACAGCACCTCATCTTTCGATTAGGCACTTTACAACCTTCCGGACTCAACATTGATTTCAATAACTTCAGATCAGAACCACTGCTCTCATTTTTTCAGACAGAAAGTAATGGTTCTGCTGTTGCCATTCACAGCTCCTCTAGACTGATCTTTTGTTTCTTAACTTGTCCCAGTACCACCCTCCTTGCCTTGCACCATCATCCCTTTTGTTATTTAATCACTCCACCCTATCACAGACCTTCCCTTTTGTTCTCCCCCCCCCCCCCCCCCCCCCGCCCTTTCCCAGTCCCTGTACTTGCTTAAAAACTGTTTAATCTTCAACTTCTTCCAGTTCTGATGAAAGGTCATTGACCTGAGACGTTAACTCTGTTTCTTTCTCCACAGAGGCTGCCTGACTTGCTGAGTATTTCCAGCATTTTGTGTTTTTATAGGTAGGAATAATACTACTGTCAAGTGAATCACAGGAGGTAGGAATATTGCTACTGTAAAAGGTATCACCGGAACTAAGAATAGTAAAAGGAAACACAGGGGGTACGAATAGAACTACAGTAATGGGGGCCACTGCAGCGAGGAAAACACTATTGTCATGGGTATTACAGGAGGTAGGTTCACTGGGATATGATTCCCATGTACCACAATCACTGGGATATGATTCCCATGTACCACAATCACTGGGATATGATTCCCATGTACCACAATCACTGGGATATGATTCCCATGTACCACAATCACTGGGATATGATTCCCATGTACCACAATCACTGGGGTATAGTTCCCACAAAGCAGAACCAGAGGGCACTCCGTAAAATGGGCTAAATCAGCTGACTGAGTGAAGCAGGCAGGGTCAGGACTTGGTGAGCAGGCACGGAGTCTTGTATAGTCACAGCTTCCAAGAAAAGCCCGGTAAAAGTTTTCTGTGCCTGAGAACTTGCACCACACGCTGGATATTTACCCCAGCACCAGAGAATTAACAGAAGCATAGCTTCGTTGTCATTAAGATTACAACACATCTTACAGGAGATGTGGTTGGAACACAGGAAACGAGCAGAGCTAACGTTAGCAGTATTATACATCTGTATTTCAGTGAACGTGCTGTGCTGTGGTGATCTACCACAGTTAATTAACGAGCAGAGCCGGCCTCATAACGCACAAGTCACATCTGCCTGGTCCTGTTTACCCGCCTTTGCTCCATATCCCTTGATCCCCTTACCCAACAAAAATCTATCGACCTCAGTTTTGAAAACTTCAATTGACCCCCAGCATCCACAGCCTTTTTGGGTGAAAGAATTCCAGATTTTCACCACCCTTTGTGTGAAGAAATATGAAAGATAATAATATTGTACTTATTTTCACAGCTCCTTTAAAAATTCTTCACTGAGACCAAAGGAACGCAGTGTTTAGATGAGTTTTTTTACATAAGCACATGCCTTTGGACTCGAGCAGATCTACCTCACCAGGTAGACCTGGTGTTCCTGGCACCGGCGCTGGCTTCCTCAGGCAAGTCAATCGCGCAGTGGAGGCCGGTGGAGGCCTCAAACAGTGTTAGGCCCCTAGACACCGACGTTTCTTGGCCTTTACCGTCATGGTGGGTGGCTCACTTCCTGCTCGTAATGAGCGTGTGCTTCCTGTGCGTCATATTGGAGGTTTAGGAGGCAGTTTAGCGGCTGAAAAACAGGCCCTGTGCGGCTGAGTTTCTAGGCCAAAAAGTAAGGTCTTTACTCGAGCTGAGGGCTGACCTGATGATAGACGTCCTCAAGGTCATGAAGGGTGCTGATGAGGTCAATAGGTTGTCTCCATGGGTCAGGGGGATGGTAACAAACGGGCACTAATCGCAAAAAGAATTAATGAGGGGGTTAGAAAACATTACTTTATACAGAGCGTGGTTAGATTTAAAATTATTTACCACAAAGTGCTGTTGAAGCAGCATCTATACATTCCCTTAACAGGAAAGTAAATAATTCCCTGGAAAAGAGGAATATCGAAAGGTATGGGGAATGAGCAAGAGAGTGGGATTAGACTAAGTGGGATATTAAAGGGTCTGGGGAGGGAGCAGGACACGGGATTAGACTGGGTGAGATATTAAAGGGTCTGGGGAGTGAGCGGGAGAGTGGGGCAGGACTGGGTGGAATATTAAAGGTTATGGGGATTGAGCAGGAACGTGGGATTAGACTGAGGGGAGATATTATAGGGTATGGGGAATGAGCAGGTCAGTGGGATTAGACTAGGTGGGATATTAAAATGTATGGGGAGGGAGCAGGAGAATGGCATTAGAAGGGTGTGATATTAAAGGGTATGGAGAGAGTGTGGGAGCGTGGGATTAGACTGGGTGGGATAATAAAGGCTATGGGGAATGAGCAGGAGAGTGGGACTAGACTTTGTGGGATATCAAAGTGTATGGGGAGTGAGCAGGAGAGCGGGATTTGACACTGTGGGATATTAAAATGTATGGAGAGAGAGGGTAGGAGTGTGGGTTTAGATTGAGTGGGTTATTAAATGGTATGGGGAGAGAGCAGCAGAGTGGGATTAGACTGGGTGGGATATTAAAGGGTATGGGGAGTGAGGGGAGAGTGGGATTAGACTGGGTGGGATATTAAAGGGTATGGGGAGTGAGGGGAGAGTGGGGCCCTCAGCCTTTGCTGTGTCCATTGCACTTTGCTGCTTCTTAATGTCACATGCAGTGAATCAAATTGACCAGATTCTGGCCCAAGGATGGTGGGGACCTCGGGGGGGACTCCAGGTAGGATCATCCACTTGGTACTTTTGGCTGAAGACACTTGCAAACACTTCAGCCTCACCTCTTGCACTCACGAGCTGGGCTTCACCATGTTCGAGGAGGGAAATGTTTCTGAAGCCTCCTGTTAGTTGTCTGATTGTCCAACACTCATTCTCGACTGGAGATGGGAGGGCTACAGAGCTTTGTTCTGATCTAATAGGGCAACAAACGTCCAAAACAAATGCCTGAAAAATACACACAGCCAGCTTTAAGAGGCTTCCTTGCACATTTCCTACATGTTGTACCTCAAATTGGGGGGGGGGCTAGATCTCTCAGGAGGCACCACCAAACTCCTATTTGGAATATCGGTTTGCAACCGTTCAGTGGTCGAAGTTCACCACATTTTACACTCTCCCCTATCACTGACTCTACCCACCCATTTAATCTCCTGAAGGAACGATCTGTATAATCACTCCCAGGTCTTGTAAGGTTCACAGAAGGAGGACAGTAAGCCTGTGCCGGCTCTTTGAAAGAGCTACTCAGTGAAACGTTGCTTATCAGACAGGTGCTCTGCATTCTAGCTCTGACAATCTTCCAATAGCGTATTTTGGGTTTGGATCTATTTGACCATGTTGGGCCTCACAATGTGAGGTTTGTCACCTGGTGTTGCACACAGGAACTTGCTGGCAGGTCAGTGATCAAGAGCAGGAACTCTGGCTGATTTTCCTCTCCCAACCCCAGGATCGCTGAGGTCAATCGTAGTGCGCTGTTTTACAAATTCCAGGCGGCCCATCGATACCATCTCAGATTCAACGACATCAGATGCTCCTGGCAGTATCTGACTTTTATGGCAGTTAGCTGACATATATCCGCCTGTATGATCCTGGGACCTGGGGGTGTAACACTGAACCTCCCTGTGATGTGGACTGGATATTTGTGTATTTCACACATATATTTCTTCATTCTGACCAAAGGCAGTGAGAATCGAAACTGGATGAGGCAAGACTTGGTTCAAATCTTTAATCGGAATCAAGGGGCTGCTTCTTTCCAGTGTGGTGAATGTACAGAGCTGCAGTTATGATCAAATTCACTTAGTTCAATCAATACAGTTTATCTGTGTGTGATCCTATGGAAACAATGAACTGGGCTACGTTACCCTACTTCAGTTAGTCATCTTATCAAAACAAAATAACTCCTCTGTACTTTGTTCTACAGCCCAGTGACTCTCTCTTTGCAGTCTCCTGTCTTTTGCAACCCGTTTCTGTCCGATTGTCTGATCATGCTCCTGTTTCCAAAGCTTGACTGTCATTTTTCGGTGTCTGTCTCTCCTTAAAAGCCAGACTCTAGTGTCAGATCTAAGTCAAAAAGACTTGCATTTCTATAGCGCCTTTCACATCCTCAGTACATTGCAAAGATCTTCACAGCCAAAGAGGTACTTTTCAAGTGCAGTCACTGTTGTAATGCAGGAAACTTGGCAGCCAATTTGCGCACAGCAAGATCCCACAAACAGCAATGATGTAATGACCAGATAATCTGTTTTAGTGATGTTGGTTGAGGGATAAATATTAGCCAGGACACCGGGGAGAACTCCCCTGCTCTTAGAATGATGGAATCTTAGAAAGGTTACAGCACGGAAGGAGACCATTCGACCCATCGAGTCCGTGCTGGCTCGATGCCCTTTCCCCGTAGCTCTGAAAATTTCTTCCTTTCAAGTACTTATCCAGTTCCCTTTTGAAGGCCATGATTGAATCTGCCTCCACCGCCCCCTCGGGCAGTGCATTCCAGATCCTAACCACTCGCTGTGTAAAAAAGTTTTTCCTCATGTCACCTTTGGTTCTTTTGCCAATCACCTTTAATTTATGTCCTCAGTCCTTAACCCTTCCACCAATGGGAAGTTTCTATCTACTCTGTCTGGACCCTTCATGATTTTGAATATCTCTATCAAATCTCCCCGCAACCGTCTCTGTTCCAAGGAGAACAATCCCAGCTTCTCCAGTCTATCCACGTAACTAAAGTCCCTCATCCCTGGAATCATTCTAGTAAATCTCTTCTGCACCCGCTCTAAGGCCTTCACATCTTTCCTAAAGTGCGGTACCCAGAAATGGACACAGCCCCACCCCTCCTCGTTTACTGTTTGGAGACTTTTGGATTCCCTTTTATGTTGGCCGCCAGTCTATTCTCATACTCTCTCTTTGCCCCTCTTATTTCCTTTTTCACTTCCCCTCTGAACTTTCTATATTCTGTCTGGTTCTCACTTGTGTTATCAATCTGACATCTGTCATATGCCCCTTTTTTCTGCTTCATCTTACTCTCTATCTCTTTTGTCATCCAGGGAGCTCTGGCTTTAGACGCGCTACCTTTCTCCCTCATGGGAATGTACCCAGACTGTACCCGAATCATCTCCTCCTTAAAGGCCGCCCACTGTCCAATTACAGATTTGCCTGCCAATCTTTGATTCCAATTTACCCGGGCCAGATCTGTTCTCATCCCACTGAAATTGGCCCTCCTCCAATTGAGTATTTTTACTTTAGAGTGGTCCGTGTCCTTTTCCACAGCTATTCTAAACCTTATGATACTATGATCGCTGCTCCCTAAATGTTCCCCCCACTGATACTTGCTCCACTTGACCCACCTCATTCCCTGGAACCAAGTCCAGCAATGCCTCCTTCCTCATTGGGCCGGAAACATACTGGATAAGAAAGTTATCCTGAACACATTTCAAAAATTCCTCCCCTCTGTGCCCCTTATATTATTATTGTTATCCCAGTATATATAAGGATAGTTGAAGTCCCCTTCTCTTCTTCACAGTCCCCTCCTCTTCTTCGAACAGAGGCCGTGGGATCTTTTACGTCCACCTGTGAGTGCAGATGGGACCTCGGTTTAACATCTCATCCAAAAGAAGGCATCTCTAGGAACAGGAGTAGGCTATTTAGCCCCTCGAGCCTGTTCTACCATTCAATGAGATCATGGCTGATCTCTGACCTAACTCTATATATCTGCCTTAGCCCCATATCCCTTAATACCTTTGGTTAACAATAATCTATCAATCTGATATTTATAATTAACAATTGAGCTAGCATCAACTGCCGTTTGTGGAAGAGAGTTTCAAATTTCTCCCACCCTTTGCGTGTAGAAATGTTTCCTAACTTCACTCCTGAAAGTCCTGGCTCTATTTTTACGCTCTGTCCCCTAGTCCTAGACTCCCCAACCAGCGGAAATAGTTTCTCTCTATCTACCCTATCAGTTCCCCTTAATATCTTGAATACTTCGATCAAATCACCCCTTAATCTTCTAAATTCCAGAGAATACAACCTTAGCTTGTGAAATAAAAACAGAAAATGCTGGAAATACTCAGCAGGTCAGGCAACATCTGTGGAGAAAGGAACAGAGTTAACGTTTCAGGTCGATGACCCTTCGTCAGAACAGGAAGAAGTGAAAGATTGAACAGTTTTTAAGCAAGTACAGAGGCTGGGAAAGGTGGGTGGGTGGGTGGGTGGCGGGGTGGAGGGAGGGGAGGAAAAAACAAAAGGGAAGGTCTGTGATAGGGTGGAGGGCAGGAGTGATTAAATGACAAAAAGGATGATGGTGCAAGGCAAGAAGGGTGGTAATGGGATAAGTTTAAAAAAAACAAACGATGGGCCTAGAGGAGCTGTAAATGGTAACAGCATTACCAGCACCTGCTGTCCCCAAAAAAATGGAGCAGTGATTATGATCTGAAGTTATTGAAATCATTGTTAGGTCTGAAACATAAGAAGATAAGAAATAGGAGCAGGAGTAGGCCATACGGCCCCTCGAGCCTGCTCCGCCATCCAATCAGATCATGGCTGATCTTCGACCTCAACTCTTTCCCGCCTGATCCCCATATCCCTTGATTCCCCTTGAGTCCACAAATCTATCAATCTCAGCCTTCAATATATTCAATGACTCAGCATCCACAGCCCTCTAGGGTAGAGAATTCCAAA
Organism: Heptranchias perlo; assembly: GCF_035084215.1. Lineage (NCBI taxonomy): Eukaryota > Metazoa > Chordata > Chondrichthyes > Hexanchiformes > Hexanchidae > Heptranchias > Heptranchias perlo. The sequence goes on from NC_090351.1 coordinate 1,602,833, forward strand.
GAGTCACAACCCTCTGTATGAAGAAATTCCTCCTCATCTCAGTCTTGAATGGCCGACCCCTTATCCTGCGATTATGCCCCCTAGATCGAGACTCTCCAGCCAGGGGAAACAATCTCTCAGCATCTACCCCGTCAAGCCCCCTCAGAATCTTATATGTTTCAAAGAGATCACCTCTCATTCTTCTAAACTTCAGAGAATATAGGCCCATTCTACTCAACCTCTCTTCATAGGACAACTCTCTCATCTCAGGAATCAATCCACTGAACCTATGTTGCACCGCCTCTAAGGCAAGTATATCCTTCCTTAGATAAGGAGACCAAAACTGTACACAGTACTCCAGGTGAGGTCTCACCAATGCCCTGTACAACTGTAGTGAGATATCCTTACTCTTATACTCCAATCCCATTTCAATAAAGGCTAACATGCCATTTGTCTTCCTAATTGCTTGCTGTACTTGCTTGCTAACTTTTTGTGTTTCTTGCACGAAGACACCCAAATCTCTCTGAACACCAACATTTAATAGTTTCTCACCATTTAAAAAATATTCTGTTTTTCTATTCTTCCTACCAAAGTGAATAACCTCACATTCCCCACATTATACTCCATCTGCCACCTTTTTGCCCACTCACTTAACCTGTCTATATCCCTTTGCAGACTCTTTGTGTCCTCCTCACAGCTTACTTTCCCACCTAGCTTTGTATCGTCAGCAAACTTGGATACATTACACTCGGTCCCTTCATCTAATTCATTAATATAGATTGTAAATATCTGAGGCCCAAGCACTGATCCTTGTGGTACCCCACTAGTTACAGCCTGCCAACCTGAGAATGACCCGTTTATCCCTACTCTCTCTTTTCTGTCCGTTAACCAACCCTCTATCCATGCTAATATATTACCTCCAATCCCATGAGCCCTTACCTTGTGTAACAACTTTTTATGTGGCACCTTATCGAATGCCTTTTGAAAATCCAAATATACTCCATCCACTGATTCCCCTTTATCTACCCTGCCAGTTACATCCTCAAAAAACTCTAATAAATTTGTCAAACATGATTTCCCCTTCATAAAACCATGTTGACTCTGCCTAATCATATTATGATTTTCTAAGTGCCCTGTTACCACTTCCTTAATAATGGATTCCACTATTTTCCAGACGATCGATGACAGGCTAACTGGCCTGTAGTTCCCTGTTTTCTCTCTCCCTCCCTTCTTGAATAGCGGGGTAACATTTGCTACCTTCCAATCCACTGGGACCATTCCAGAATCTAGGGAATTTTGGAAGATCATAACCAAAGCATCTACTATCTCTGCAGCCTCCTCTTTTGGAACCCTAGGACATAGGCCATCAAGTCCAGGGGATTTGTCGGCTTTTAGTCCCATTAGTTTGTCCAGTACTTTTTCTCTAATGATAATAATTACTTTAAGTGCTTCACTCTCATTTACCCCTTGGTTCCCCACTATTTCTGTAATGCTTTTTGTGTTTTCTACTGAAGACAGATACAAAATATTTGTTTAGTTCATCTGCCATTTCCTGATTCCCCATTACAATTTCTCCTGTCTCTGCCTCTAAGGGACCCATGTTTACTTTCGCTACTCTCTTCCTTTTTACATACTTGTAGAAGCTCTTACAATCTGTTTTTATATTTCTTGCTAGTTTACTTTCATATTCTATTTTCTCCCTTTTTATCATTTTTTTGGTTGTTCTTTGTTGGTTTCTTGAACTCTCCCAATCCCCAGGCTTATTACTCTTCTTGGCAACATTCTAGGCCTTTTCTTTCAATCTAATACTCTCCTTAACTTCTTTAGTTAGCCACGGGTGGATCACTTTTCCCGTGGAGTTTTATTTCTCAATGGAATATATATTTGTTGAGAATATTGAAATATTTTTCAAATGTTTGCCATTGCTTTTCAACTGTCAAACCCTTTAATTTAATTTCCCAATCTACCTTTGACAACTTAATTGACTTTATTTATGTTTAAGACTCTAGTTTCTGACTTAAGTACGTTACTTTTAAACTCAATGTGAAATTCTATCATATTATGATCGCTCTTCCCCAAAGGTTCTTTTACTGTGAGATTACTAATTAACCCTATCTCATTACACACTACAAGATCTAAAATAGCCTGTTATAAAGGTTGTAAAGTGCCTAATCGAAAGATGAGGTGCTGTTCCTCGAGTTCATGTTGAGCTTCATTGGAACAGTGTAAGAGGCTGAGGACAGAGAGGTCAGAGTGGGAGTGGGACGGGGAATTAAAATAGCAAGCAACTGGCATGTCAGGATCACACTTGCAGACTGAACGAAAGTGTTCATCACCTTACGCCCCCGCCTCAGTGAATTTCGAAAGCGACATGATGCTTCTAAGTTCATGATGCTCCTATATTCTTCCTACGGTGCAGTGCCCAGAACTGACCACAGTACTCCAGGTGTGGTCTAACCAGGGCCCTGTATAGCTGTAGCATAACTTCTACCCCCTTTGTATTCTAGTCCTCTAGATATAATGGCCAGCATTGCATTAGTCTTTTTGATTATTTTCTGTACCCGTCCATGACATTTTAATGATCTACGTACATGAACCCCTAAGTCATAAAATCATAGAAGGTTACAGCACAGAAGGAGGCCATTTGGCCCATCGAGTCTGCGCCGGCTCTATGCATGAGCAATCCAGCTAGTCCCACTGCCCCGACCTATCCTCGTAGCCCTGCACATTTTTTCGTTTCAAGTATTTATCCAGTTCTCTTTTGAAGGCCATGATTGAATCTGCCTCCACCACCCCCTCGGGCAGTGCATTCCAGATCCTAACCACTCGCTGTGTAAAAAAGTTTTTCCTCATATCATCCTCTGTTTCTTGACCCTTCCGCCAATGGGAACAGTTTCTCTCTATCCACTCTGTCCAGACCCTTCATGATTTTGAGCATCTTTATCAAATCTCCTCTCAACCTTCTCTGTTCCAAAGAGAATAATCCCAGCCTCTCCAGTTTATCCACGTAATTTAAGTGCCTCATCCCTGGAATCATTCTAGTAAATCTCTTCTGCACCCTCTCTAAGGCCTTCACATCCTTCCTAAAGTGTGGTGCCCAGAAATGGACACAATTCTCCAGTTGTGGCCGAACCAGTGTTTTATAAAGGTTCATCATGACTTCCTTGCTTTTGTACTCTATGTCTCTATTTATAAAGCCCAGGATCCCGTATACTTTTTTAACCGCTTTCTCAACCTGCTCTGCCCCCTTCAATGATTTATGCACATATACCCCCAGATCTCTCTGTTCCTTTACCCCTTTTAGAATTGTGCCCTTTAGTTTATATTGCATCTCCTCATTTTTCCTCCCAAAATGCATCACCTCGCATTTTTCTGCGTTAAACTTCATGTACCACGTGTCCGCCCATTCCACCAGCCTGTCTATATCCTCTTGAAATCTATCACTGTCCTCCTCACTGTTCACTACACTTCCAAGTTTTGTGTCATCTGCAAATTTTGAAATTCTGCCCTGTACAACCAAGTCCAAGTCATTAATATGTATCAAGAAAAGCAGTGGTCCCAGCACTGACCCCTGGGGGACACCACTGTACACCTCCCTCCAGTCCAAAAAACAACCGTTCACCACTACTCTCTGTTTCCTGTCGTTTAGCCAATTCTACTGTCTCCTTTATTCCATGGGCTTCAATCTTGATGATAAGCCTACCATGTGGCACTTTATCAAATACTTTTTGAAAGTCCATATACACAACATCAACTGCATTGCCCTCATCGACCCTCTGCGTTACCTCATCAAGAAACTCTATCAAGTTGATTAAACATGATTTGCCTTTAACAAACCCATGCTGGCTTTCCCTAATCAATCCACACTTGTCCAAGTGACTGTTAATTCTGTCCCGGATTATTGTTTCTAAAAGTTTCCTCACCACTGAGGTTAAACTGACTGGCCTGTAGTTGCTGGGTTTATCCTTACACCCTTTTTTGAACAAGGGTGTAACATTCGCAATTCTCCAGTCCTCTGGCACCACCCTCGTATCCACGGATGTTTGGAAGATTATGGCCAGTACCTCCGCAATTTCCACCCTTACTTCCCTCAGCAACCTAGGATGCATCCCATCCGGACCGGGTGACTTATCTACTTTAAGTACTGCTAGCCTTTCTAGTACCTCCTCTTTCTCAATTTTCAGCCCATCCAGTATCTCAACTACATCTTCCTTTACTGAGACTCTGGCAGCATCTTCTTCCTTGGTAAAGACAGATGCAAAGTACTCATTTAGTACCTCAGCCATCCCCTCTGCCTCCATGAGTAGATCTCCTTTATGGTCCCTAATTGGCCCCACCCCTCCTCTTACTACCCGTTTACTGTTAACATATCTATAGAATACTTTTAGATTCCCTTTTATGTTGGCCGCTACTCTATTCTCATACTCTCTCTCTTTGCCCCTCTTATTTCCTTTTTCACTTCCCCTCTGAACTTTCTATATTCAGCCTGGTTCTCACTTGTGTTATCAACCTGACATCTGTCATACGCCCCCTTTTTTCCACTTCATCTTACTCTCTATCTCCTTTGTCATCCAGGGAGCTCTGGCTTTAGTTGCCCTGCGTTTCTCCCTTGTTGGAATGTGCCTAGACTGTACCGAACCATCTCCTCTTTAAAGGCCCCCATTGTTCAATTACAGTTTTGCCTGCCAATCTTTGATTCCAATTTACCCGGGCCAGATCTGTTCTCATCCCATTGAAATTGGCCCTCCTCCCAATTGAATATTTTTACTTTAGAGTGGCCCGTGTCCTTTTCCATAGCTATTCTAAACCTTATGATACTATGATCGCTGTTCCCTAAATGCTCCCCCATTGACACTTGCTCCACTTGGCCCATCTCATTCCCTAGAACCAAGACCATCAATGCGTCCTTCCTCATTGGGCTGGAAATGTACGGGTTGAAAAAGTTCTCCTGAACACATTTCAAAAGTTCCTCCCCCTTTTTGCCCCTTATATTATTACTATCCCAGTCTATATTGGGATAGTTGAAGTCCCCCATTATCACAACTCTATGGCTTTTGCACACCTCTGTAATTTCCCTGCAAATTTGTTCCTCTATCTCCTTCCCACTAGTTGGTGACCTATAGAATACACCCAGTAGTGTAATGGCACCTCTATTATTTATTAAATCTAACCAAATAGATTCTGTCCTTGACCCCTCCAGGACATCCTTTCTCTCCAGCACTGGAATATTCTCCTTAATCAATACTGCAACCCCTCCCCCTCCTTTCTTTCCTTCCCTATCTTTCCTGTATCCCGGAATATTTAGTACCCAATCCTGCCCTTTTTTGAGCCAGGTCTCCGTTATCGCCACCACATCATAATCCCATGTGACTATTTGCGTCTCCAGCTCACCGACCTTATTTACCAGGCTTCGTGTGTTTACAACATGCACTGTAAACCTAGCTTAGACCTTCTTGTATTCTCTCTCAGTCTGACCCCACCTAATACTGTACTATTTCTTGCTCTAGTGCTATCTGTCTCTCCTGATCCTTTGTGCACCTTGTTTCTCCTTTCCATTGCTACATCCTGGTGCCCACCCCCCTGTCAATTAGTTTAAACCCCCCCTCCCCCACAGCACGAGTGAACCTCCCCGTGAGGACATTGGTCCCAACTCCGTTGAGGTGCAACCTGTCCGACCTGTACAGGTCCCACCTCCCCCAGAACAGGTTCCAATGCCCCAGGAATCTAAAGCCCTCCCTCCTGCACTATCTCTCCAGCCTCGCATTCATCTGCTCTATCCTCCAATTTCTATATTCACTAACGCGTGGCACCGGGAGTAATCTGGAGATTACTATCTTTCAAGTCCTGCTTCTTAATCTCTTTCCTAACTCCTTAAACTCTGCCTGCAGGTCCCCATCCCTCTTCCTGCCTTTGCCGTTGGTACCGATATGGACCACGAACTCTGGCTGTTCACCCTCCACCTCCAGAATGTTCTGCAGCCGCTCAGTAATATCCTTGCCCCTGGCACCAGGGAGGCAACATACCATCCTGGAGTCACGTCTGCGGCCGCAGAAACGCCTGTCTGTTCCCCTAACTATGGACTCTCCTACCACAATTGCTCTCCTGACCTTTCTCCTCCCCCCTGAACTGAATACTGGTTAGAGAGTGAGATGGCCTTAGGGAGTCTCTTGCACTACATGCCTGGTCCTCCTTGTCTGTCTGGTGATCATCCAGTCCCTCTCTGCCTGCACTCTCTTAAGCTGTGGGGTGACCACCTCCTGAAATGTGCTATCCACGAAACTCTCAGCCTCGTGGATACACTGCAGTGACACCAGTTGCTGCTCAAGGTCCGAAACCCGGAGCTCGAGCTCCTCCAGCTGACGACACTTCCTGCACCTGTGGTTGTCCAGGACACGGGCAGCGTCCTGGAGTTCCCACATGGTACAGGATGCGCATTCCACGGGTCTGAGCTGCCCTACCATGCCTCGATTTATTATATTAACTAAACTTAACAAAAATAAACTAAAGACTTAAAAAAAAAGACATTCACCAGAAATAGAAAACCTCACCAGCTAGCAGCCAATGCTAGCTTGTGCTGACGTCACTCTTGATTTTCTTACCTCACTCCTTCAAGCCCCGAACTCTCCACACTCTGCGCTCAGCCCTTGACTCCAAACAGGTCCCCTCCTTACCTCAGGCACTCTCTCTGGATCTCCACTGTTTCAAGCTTTTCACCATTTAGAAAGTACTCTGATCTTATCCTTTTTAGGTCCAAAGTGAATGACCTCACACTTGCCTACATTGAAATCCATTTGCCACAGTTTTGCCCATTCAATTAATCTATTAATATCTCTAATGTTATGCTTCCATTTACACTGCTTACAATGCTGCCTATCTTTGTGTCATCGGCAAACTTGGATATGTGGCTCTCTATCCCGTCAACTAAGTCATGAGCAAATACAGTGAATAGTTGAGGCCCCAACACAGATCCCTGTGGGACACCACCAGTTACATCCTGCCAATTCGAGTACCTGTCCATTATCCCTACTCTCTGTCTCCTGCTACTCAGCCAATTTCCTGACCAGGTCAATAATTTGCCCTCGATTCCATGAGCTTCAACTTGAGTTAACAGTCTCTTACGAGGGACTTTATCAACTGCCTTCTGGAAGTCCATATAAACAACATCCATAGACATTCCCCTGTCCACTACTTTAGTCACCTCTTCAAAAAAATTCAATCAGGTTTGTCAGGCATGACCCACCCTTTACAACTCCATGCTGGCTCTCTCTGATCAGCTGAAAATTTTCAAGGTGTTCAGTCACTCTATCCTTAATTATAGACTCTAGTAATTTCCCGACAACAGATGTTAGGCTAACTGGTCTATAATTCCCTGGTTTCTCTCGCTCACCTTTCCGTGAGTGACACGTGCAATTTTCCAATCTAAAGGAACAGTTCCTGAATCGAGAGAACTTTGGAAGATTATAGTCAGGGCATCTGCAATGTTCTCACCTACTTCCTTTAAAACCCTGGGATTTGTCACTCTTTAGTGCCATTATTTCCTTCATTACTGTTAATTTGCTTATGTTAATTATGGTGAGTCCCCGTCCCTGATTCAAAATTAGTTTCCTTGGGGTGACCGGCATGCTCTCCTCTTCCCCTCTGTAAATACTGATGCAAAGTAATTATTGAACATGTCTACCATTTCCTTATTTTCATTTACAATATCACCAGTATCAGTTTTTAAGGGGCTCACTTTGCTCTTGACCACCTTTTTTCCTAATATAATTGTAATTTTTTATGTTGATTTTGATATCCCTTGCAAGTTTCTTTTCATACTCCCTCTTTGTGGCTCTTATCTGTTTTGTCACCCTTTGCTGTTCTTTGTATATCTCCCAGTGGCCAGTATCTGTGCTATTTTTTGTATTTTTGTAATGTTTTTCTTTTAGTTTTATGTTGTCCCTTACCTCTTTTATCACCCATGGCTGTTTTTTTTTGGCAAGTAGAGTTTTTGCCCCTTCGAGGTATAAACTGGTTCTGTATCACGTTAAATTCTATTTTGAACACCTCCCACTGATCTTCTGTCGTTTTATCCATTAACAGATTTGCCCAGTTCACTGTGGTCAGTCTCTGTCACATCCCCTTGGAGTCAGCCTTAGCTAAATTTAGAATCTTAGTAGCTGTTACTGGTTTCTTCCTTTCAAACACAATATTGAACTTTATCATATTATGATTGCTGTTAGATAAATCATTAGGCTGTTAACTAAATCTGGCTCATTAATCATTATTTAATCTATTATGGCCTGCCCCCTTGTTGGTTCTCGGACATATTGTTGCAGGAAGCTGTCCTGAACACATTCAAGAAACACCTCTGACAGTGCAGCACTCCCTCAGTACTGCACTAGAGTCAACTTAGATTTTGTGTTCAAGTTTCTGAAGTGAGGCTTGAACCCATGACCTTCTGCATCAGAGGCAAGAGTGCTACTCACTGAGCCATGACCGAGAGTCAAAACTGACTATCCCATTTCCCCTCCAAGAGCGGAATCCTCCAGCCTAACTCGACAACAACTCATATGAGTTCAAATAGGATTATCGCTGAAGAAGTCGCTGAAATGTCACAATATCTTCTGTTGTCTGAAGGTCAGAGCAGGATACCCCGGCAGAAACCCAATATACACCCACCAGTCCTGCTGCCCTGTCAATTTAACCTCGAAAGCCAAGTTTAGTCAACAGTAGCATTTGTAAAATGCATCACACCAAGACTCACCCAGGGTGGCATCATTTGAAATCCCGAACCTATGGCTGGGATTGAACCATGAACTTTCCTGGTCTGCAGGAGTCTTCCGTGGTCTCTTTTTTTTAAAACAACGGTAGTACGGCAAGTGGATTTGAATCAAGGATTTTATTTAAAATCTCCATCTCCAATGCTATTTACAGTATATACAGCCAGTGTGTCACCATAATTTGTGCATTAATAGAAATCACAGCAGGATCAGAAACAAGTCAACACAGTGGGCATAATTAACGATAGTCTCGATCACATCACAGCGCACTGTCCGAATTATAGAACACCCCACAGAGAGGCCCGAGTGGCACAGAAACCACTGGGTGGGTTATAACCAGGGTGGGGGGTCATAGTTGGGCGAAACGCACTCAGGTCTGAGACATTTTAACTCGCAGTTCCTACTTAGAACAGGTGTGAAGAGAAAGAAAGACTTGGATTCATACAGCATCTTTCATGACCTCAGGACGTCCCAAAGCGTTTTACGCCAATTTGATGATGACCAGATAATCTGTTTTAATGATGTTGGTTGAGGGATCAACATTGACCAGGTCAGCAGGGAGAACTCCCCTGCTCTTCATTGAATGGTGCCATGGGATCTTTTACATTAACCTGAGGGGGCAGACGGGGCCTCGGTTTAACATCTCATCCAAGAGACGGCACCTCTGACAGGGCAGTATTCCCTCAGTACTGCACTGGGAATGTCTGCCTAGATTTTGTGCTCAAGTCTCTGGAGTGGGACTTGAACTCACGACCTTCTGATTCAGAGGTGAGAGTGATACAACAGAGCCACAGCTGACACTGCACAGTGACTACTAACATGGGGAAGACCGGGCGTCAAGGGCAGTTCCACCCCACCCCCACCCAGGTTTCCGGGTAGATGGCAGGAAGGGGGGTTTCTGGAAGGGAAGGGGCGGGGAATCCGGGGGTCAGGGGAGCACACCTGGCCCCAAAGAGGAGTCTCAGACTGACCTTAATGGCCTTTTCTCTCTTCAGACCTGCTACTACCTGGTGCGAAAGTCGCAGCTGATTGCCGGCTCAGGTCCCGGTTAAAACTGCCGAGGTCCTGGTGTAATAGGACCATTGCTTGCAGAGATTTACAAGATTCCTGCCTGCTTTAGACGGCCTCCACATCCACCCGCAGATTAAAACTGGAAACAGTCAGGATCGGAGTGGGTACAGTAACCCGCTCGTTCCCAACTGCCCACTGGGTTCAAATCGACCCCTGAATCCATGCATGGCAGGGGCAACGCAGATGGCTGTAATCATTGTTTGCCCAGCCTTGATTCTACATTCATAAAAAAAAAGACGGATCAAAGTTTGAGGTCAGGGTACAAAGAGGTCAATAAAACCATGGTGGATGATATTCGAAGATATCCTCCATATCACATCCTCTTTTCCAAACAGTCCTTTCCGAAAATACTCCATTTAAATACAAGCATTAAATATTTACAAGCAGTTTGCAATGATTTGAGGTGATTTGAGGTATCCGCTTCCCTCTTTGACCCTGGGGATTTTGTGGCCTGTAATTTCCCCCTTTGCTTCTGAGTGAGGTTTCCATTTACAGGGAGAGGTTGCAGGCCAATATCAGGCGGTCCTCCTGATGACATCTCCTCCGTTTGGTGCCTAGTCACTTATTTCTCCTTCTTCCCTTTCTCCTGATGTTCTCTTATCTTCTGCTCAAAAAACCCTGTGGAGAGAGAAGTCAGATATTCATTCTCAACATGTGGAAATAATCCCCGACTCAATGAGGCAGAAATTCATCTGGGCCTGTCTTTGGACCCAGAATCGGTGTGGTATGCAAGGAGATTAAAGGGCTGCGGGAGGAGCGGCCGCAGGGCGTCCGTGGGCTGCGGGAGGAGCGGCCGCAGGGCGTCCGTGGGCTGCGGGAGGAGCGGCCGCAGGGCGTCCGTGGGCTGCGGGAGGAGCGGGCGCAGGGCGTCCGTGGGCTGCGGGAGGAGCGGGCGCAGGGCGTCCGTGGGCTGCGGGAGGAGCGGGCGCAGGGCGTCCGTGGGCTGCGGGAGGAGCGGGCGCAGGGCGTCCGTGGGCTGCGGGAGGAGCGGGCGCAGGGCGTCCGTGGGCTGCGGGAGGAGCGGGCGCAGGGCGTCCGTGGGCTGCGGGAGGAGCGGGCGCAGGGCGTCCGTGGGCTGCGGGAGGAGCGGGCGCAGGGCGTCCGTGGGCTGCGGGAGGAGCGGGCGCAGGGCGTCCGTGGGCTGCGGGAGGAGCGGCCGCAGGGCGTCCGTGGGCTGCGGGAGGAGCGGGCGCAGGGCGTCCGTGGGCTGCGGGAGGAATCTGTTTAAGGGCAGGAGGTGTTTATGCGGTGGGTTCCTCCATTGATGCTCTGTGTTTTATTGCACACTGTGATTCTGAGCACGAGTTGGGGGACGAGGTGGGTTCAGGATGGAAAGTGGCCTGATAGGAATGGGAGAGAAAGTGTGTAATTGTGGTTGGGCAGTGCAGGGCCAGAGAGCTTTGTGCCAGGCTCCCTCGGGGTCTGTGGGTGATGTGCTGTTGATGCCCATTCCCCATGGCCCTACGAGGAGTAATGTTCCAAGAGTTACCCGATCGCCCTGTCTTACCTTCCTGAGACCCAGGGTGCCTCTGGAGCTCCTCAATAAACAACGAGAACATCTGCGTCGCCATGAAGTCTTTGAGAAACCTGCGGATGGATTTGGACGTGACGGATTTGCGGAAGGGCGTGGCCTGGAAGGTGGCCCCATCCTTGTTTCGCTTGAGGTAGGCGGAGTAATGTCCGACAGTTTTAACAAAGAAAAGCACAAAGGTGTTTGTCACCATATCGTTCAACTCTTGGCTGGCTGTGGGAAACATGAGATGGAGAGACAGGTTAATATCACCATGGAGTCACTGGAGGAAGGCTCACTACATATTGTCCCTTCAGAGGGAAGGCCGTCCTCATCTCCTAAAGATCATACTTGGCGTCACCACACCTGCACCTCTTAATTCACTTCATGTTTCTTCCTACTCTTGTCAACCTTGCTGGTGCTTTGCACTATGGTCCTTGTCAATAGGACACAAAATGCTAACTTTCTCCATTCTACAACAACTTGCATTTATACAGTGCCTTTAACGTAGTAAAACGTCCCACAGCTGCTTAAAAGGCAGTTGTGCAAATAGACATCATGTGGGTGTCTTTTAGTGTGACCAGTAAACTGTGGAGTGAGTCTTTGGCTCAGTGGTAGTATTCCCGCCTCTGAGCCAGAAGGTGCAGGGTTCGATCCCCGCTCCAGACCGTCCCGGCGAGGGGAGGCCGGAGCTCCAGACCGTCCCGGCGAGGGGAGGCCGGAGCGCCAGACCGTCCCGGCGAGGGGAGGCCGGAGCGCCAGACCGTCCCGGCGAGGGGAGGCCGGAGCGCCAGACCGTCCCGGCGAGGGGAGGCCGGAGCTCCAGACCGTCCCGGCGAGGGGAGGCCGGAGCTCCAGACCGTCCCGGCGAGGGGAGGCCGGAGCGCCAGACCGTCCCGGCGAGGGGAGGCCGGAGCGCCAGACCGTCCCGGCGAGGGGAGGCCGGAGCGCCAGACCGTCCCGGCGAGGGGAGGCCGGAGCTCCAGACGGTCCCGGCGAGGGGAGGCCGGAGCTCCAGACGGTCCCGGCGAGGGGAGGCCGAAGCTCTGGCTCTGAATTCTGGGTTGACATCCAGCGGGATACTCATGGGTGTGGGTGTGGGAGCCCCAAAGACCCTCCTGCCGGATAGGACTAACCCCCACTATAGACTGGTGTAAAGATGGTTATGGCCACGGAAGGAGTGTTTACATCGCTACCTGTCAGACTGTTAATCAGCCTGCGATTCCTTCCACTACTTCACACTGTTCCCCAAGGGAAGATTATCAGATAACAGCAATTAAGTGACACCAAGTTTCAGGTCTGAAGGAGGGAAGACTGGGAGAGAGAGAGAGAGGTGCAGAGTTTTGAGGTTCGAGGAAAGAATGCTTTTGAGTAGGAGGCAGTGCGATGAGTTTTATTTCAACAGAATGAGGATGCGGGAGGTTGAAGAGTGCAGCTCTTGGAGCTTTAAAGAGAGTAGAGTTTAGAGCACCACTGACCACAGTGTGGAGAGGGACAAGAGAGGAGAAAATTGATCAAATTATAAGCTTCTTCGTGCATCCCATCCCGGTGTGCAAGAAAGGTACGAGAAGACTCGCCCCAGATATGGGAGCAGGATCCAAGTCTTGGATGGCCTTGAGCTTGATACCGATTTAGGTGTTGAGAGGAAAGAGAAATCTGAGCTTCTTGGAGGAAGCTTTAGTGATGGAGGACACATGGAGCTCCACTGGAGATCAGAAAAGACAGTGAGACCGAGAATGTGGATTGGAAGGACTAACAGAAGAGCCTTCATCATTAAGAGGTTCAGCCACTGGCTGCACCTCAGAGACCTGAAGAAACTGTGTCTTTGAAAAAGTGAAAGAAGAAAGATTTCATTGGCCCCGCCTGGGGGGGGAGGCGGGAGGGAGATGCCACCCTGCCGGGGCGGGGGGGGGGGGGGGGAGACGGGAGGGAGACGCCGCCCCGCCCGGGGGGGAGACGGGAGGGAGACGCCGCCCCGTCCGGGGGGGAGACGGGAGGGAGACTGGAAACACTGAGGAGATGTGATGTGAAGGAAGATGAGGAATGCAGAGTGGAGTTGTCAGAAGATGGGATAAGGATGGACGATGAGTGCAGGAGGCCACTGATATAGAGAAGGAAGACCATGGGAGAGAGGACAGAGTCGTTGGAGAGAAATTCAGAGGATGAGGTATCAGTGAAAGCACAGAGAGAGTGATTTGAGAACAAACTAGGCAACCATTAAAGAATGAACTAGGATACAACCTGAAGATCACAATGTTACTTTTTGTTTGTAAGAAGTGCACTGTGACAGACCCTGCAAATGTAGACACATCTAATGTAGTGTGAAACCAATCACCAAAATGATAAAATACAGAGTTCCAGTGACCGAGGGGCCTCTCACACTGGGAGCTGGGTCGGCACTGGGGCCTCTCACACTGGGAGCTGGGTCGGCACTGGGGCCTCTCACACTGGGAGCTGGGTCGGCACTGGGGCCTCTCACACTGGGAGCTGGGTCGGCACTGGGGCCTCTCACACTGGGAGCTGGGTCGGCACTGGGGCCTCTCACACTGGGAGCTGGGTCGGCACTGGGGCCTCTCACACTGGGAGCTGGGTCGGCACTGGGGTCTCTTACACTGGGAGGTCTTTTTCTGGCTCTGCAGAGATTCCAGCAGTTCCTTGTGCAGCTTGTGGGGCAGAATATCACGCTCATCACCAACCTGCAGCGAGAAAGAGCAAAGTATTAAAATCCCCCACACAGTCAGCGTCTCCACGGGTACATTGTCCAACAGAGCAGAGTTGTGCGGGACGAGAGTGTCTGTTGAGAGTCTGCGTGTGATTTTCCAATTAACAGATGAAAGATTGGATTGGGCCGTGAACCTGCGCTGACCATCACGCTCAAAATCCTGGTCAGCAAGTCTATCACGCTTAGCTCTGTACTGGGAACATGGAATCATAACATTTACTCCTGAGTAACAGTTACCCATTAGATCCAGAAGCTGCCTTATTATTCTTAATAAGTATGACTCCTCCCTCCCCACAAGGAACCTAATTGCACATATTCGCCCTCCAATGGGGAACTTGGACACATTCTCTCTACTAAACCACCAGAGAACTATGGGGAGGGGGCTATCTGCACCAGCCCACCAGGGGGCTTTGACATCCAGCTAGTTCCAGATGTGTCTCGAAATCAGCAACCCGAACCTTCCTCGCGGGATGTGCCCACCGACCGTAGCCCGCGGGAGACGGCTGAGCAACTCTTGTGTAGGTATCGGCCACCAAAGAATGATGCCATGAACGGGAGTGGGTCCTGAAGCAGCCAATGGGGACCGCGATCGGGGGAACATTATTCCCATGGAACCTTGGCCAGGACACCTCCCACTCCGAGATCCCAGTCCTGAACTCAGTCAGGCGGTCGGGACGGGAGGGTGACAAGGAGCTGCTTCCAGCAAAGTTAACACCCCAGACCGAACTCCTCTCTTACCTGCCTCCTGCCAACTCAAGGCTCCTGAGATCAAGATGCTCATTCACTCCCTTAATCAGAAAATGGTAAAGGAGGTGGAGGGGGAATTGTGGATCCTGCCCAAGGCCGCGACACAGGCTTGCAAGCTCTTTGAAAGCAATTCTTACCAACTAACTCTGCAAGACATTTGTAGGAAGGTCTACTTAAATTCAGAAAGCAGTTACTTACTTTTTTCAAGAACTGCCCTGTGCGTAAATCCACCATTAAACCCTAAAACAGAACAGCACAAAACAGAAGCAGTTATAAGACAAGGAGAGTGTGTGCAGCTCGGGCAAGGAAACACAGAAGTACAGCTACACCATTTCACACTCAACTATGCTTTCGTTACTCAGAAATAATAAGGCTCATGGCGTAGGGTGGCTGGTCAATGGAGAGACAAGGTGATTCAGTGATTGAGTGACACTGAGCGAGTGTTTAAAAAAGCAGAAGGCTGAAGAAGGATGGCTGCTCAGTTCATTAAAAGGGATTGGGTCTGGATTCTGGGAGTCTGAGCTGCTACAGAAAGTGAAACTGATTCTAATTTCATGGAATTGGAGGGTCAAACGTCACTTCTATTTCAGGAACACTCACTGACAGCACACGTTACTGATCTGCAGTAAGTGAATTTTGCCTCTTCAAAATCGCTAGTGACCAAACCATGGATGTTCCAATCGGGATTATTTTAATCCCAGGGGGAAGTGGGTAACTGGGGGCTGAAGAATGACTCTGATTGGAAGATCCGGATTCAGCAGGAACAGTCAGGAGTGTAGAGTATAAACTATATCGGGCGGAGCCTCAGTTGATGGGCCGAGCTCGGACCGTAGATTGCGATTACACCGAGGGAGACTGAGAGATCCACAGTCTTGAGTCTGTGTAGGAGAGTGTGATGGGCCTTGCGAAAGCTCTGATCCAGTCTTCACCCAGGAGGTGGGTTCCTCACAGAGGGAACCCTGCACAACCTCAAAACTGAACCTTCTCCGAATATTAGCAAGGTTCTATATAAATCTAACATTAACAGGAAGCTAATGTTCGATTTATATAGAATCTTGGTTAGACCACACTTGGAGTATTGTGCGCAGTTTTGGTCTCCATACCACATAAAGGATATTGAAGCAATGGAAAAAGTGTGGAAAGATTTACAAGGATGTTCCGAGATTGAGGGGATGTAATTATCTGGAAAGATTGAACAGGCTGGGCCTCTTTTCTCTGGAAAAGAGACTAATAGGAGACCTGTTGGAGGACTTTAAAATTATGAAGGGGTTCGATAGGGTGGTGAACTTAGGAGGAATTTCTTTACACACAGAGAACGGTGAGAATGTGGAACTTGTTGCCTCATGGAGTGGCTGAAACAGATAGCATTGATGGGTTTAAGGGGAGGCTTGATGCGTATACGAGAGAGAAGGGAACAGAGGAATGGGGGGGTGCAGGGTGGGAAGGGGTGATTAGAGTGGGAGGAGGATCGTGTGGATTTTAAACACTGGCATAGACCTGTTGGGCCAAATGGCCTGTTTCTGTGCTGCAAATTCTGTGTGAAAACCCTCCCCCCTCTGAAGGGCGTTCCCTGAACCGAGGGCTTGTTAATAAAAACATCCTTACATGTCCTTTCACAAAAACGGGGAGCACAGCCTCTGGACAATTGCCCGAGCTCCTCAATTCTCTTCCTTCAATCACACTGGAGGAAAAATTCCACTGTGCTTCTGCCAGATAACAGCTGGTATTCCCCAGGGGAATGTCCATTCCTGATTGTTGGGAAAGGCTGGGATACCAGCCAGTCCTTTTCCCAGCAACTCTACTCGTGTTTATAAACTATTCCAAGTCGTTCATCTTCCCTGTTTATTAAAACCCTCAGGAGAAAGGTTCCCTCTTGTTTCAACTTTTCTCCCTTTCTGCTGAATGCTTTCAGGATCGGTCTGGGCTGCTTTAGAAAGCAAAACAGATCCTTTCATAGAATCTCCCAGCTCAAAAGGAGGCCATTCGGCCCATTGTGCCTGTGTCAGCTCTTTGAAAGAGCTATCCAATTAGTCCCACTCCCCTGCTCTTACCCCATATCCCTGCAAATTTCTCATTTTTAAGTATTTATTCAATTCCCTTTTGAAAGTTACTATTGAATCTGCTTCCACCACCTTCTCAGGCAGGGCATTCCAGATCATCACAACTCGCTGCGTAAAAAAAATTCTCATCTCACCCCTGGTTCTTTTGCCGATTTTCTTAAATCTGTGTCTGGTTACCGACCCTCCTGCCACTGGAAACGGTTTCTCCTTATCTACTCTATCAAAGCCCCATATAATTTTGAACGCCTCAATTAAATCTCTTCTTAAACGTCTCTGCTCCAAGGAGGACAACCCCAGCTTCTCCAGTTCAGACTTCGATCTTATTTCATGAGCACTTGCCGTCACTACAGTATCAGCCCTGGCTCCATGGTATCACTTTCGCCTCTGAGTCAGAAGGTCACGGGTTCAAGTCTCATTCCAGAGGGAATGCTGCACTGTCAAAGGTGCCGTCTTTCAGATGGGACGTTAAACCGAGGCCCCGGTCTGTCCCTCAGGTGGATGTAAAAGATCCCAAGGCACTATTTGAAGAAGAGCAGGGGAGTTCTCCCCTGTGTCCTGGTCAATATTTATCCCTCAACCAACATCACTAAAACAGATTATCTGGTCATCATTACATTGCTGTTTGTGGGATCTTGCGGTGCACAAATTGACTGCTACGTTTCCTACATTTCAAAAGTACTTCATAGGAACATAGAATATAAGAACAGAGTAGGCCATTCAGCCCCTCGTGCTTGCTCTGCCATTTGATAAGATCATGGCTGATCTGTGATCTAACTCCATATACCTGCCTTTGGCCCATATCCCTTAATACCTTTGGTTGCCAAAAAGCTATCTATCTCAGATTTAAATTTAGCAATTGAGCTAGTATCAATTGCCGTTTGCGGAAGAGAGTTCCAAACTTCTACCACCCTTTGTGTGTAGAAATGTTTTCTAATCTCACTCCTGAAAGGTCTGGCTCTAATTTTTAGACTGTGCCCCCTACTCCTAGAATCCCCAACCAGCGGAAATAGTTTCTCTCTATCCACCCTATCTGTTCCCCTTAATATCTTATAAACTTCGATCAGATCACCCATTAACCTTTGAAACTCCAGAGATTACAACCCCAATTTGTATAATCTCTCCTCGTAACTTAACCCTTGAAGTCCGGGTATCATTCTAGTAAACCTACACTGCACTCCCTCCAAGGCCAATATGTCCTTCCGAAGGTGCGGTGCCCTGAACTGCTCACAGTACTCCAGGTGCAGTCTAACCAGAGTTTTGTATAGCTGCAGCATAACTTCTGCCCCCTTGTACTCTAGTCCTCTAGATATAAAGGCCAGCATTCCATTAGCACCTGTTCATGACACTTCAATGATCTATGTACCTGAACCCCTAAGTCCCTTTGGACATCCACTGTTTTTAACTTTTTATCATTTAGAAAGTACCCTGTTCTATCCTTTTTTGATCCAAAGTGAATGACCTCACATTTGTCTACATTGAATTCCATTTGCCACAGTTTTGCCCATTCACCTAATCTATCAATATCGCTTTGTAATTTTATGTTTTCATCTACACTGCTTACAATGCCACCAATCTTTGTGTCATCGGCAAACTTAGATATGAGACTTTCTGTGCCTTCATCTAAGTCGTTAATAAATATTGTGAATAATTGAGGCCCCAAGACAGATCCCTGCGGGACTCCACTAGTCACATCCTGCCAATGTAAGTACCTACCCATTATCCCTACTCTCTGTCGCCTTTCGCTCAGCCAACTTCCTAACCAAGTCCGTACTTTTCCCTCGATTCCATGGGCTTCTATCTTAGCTAACAGTCTCTTATGTGGGACCTTATCAAATGCCTTCTGGAAATCCATATAAATAACATCCATTGACATTCCCCTGTCCACTACTTTAGTCACCTCTTCAAAAAATTCAATCAGGTTTGTCAGGCACCACCTACCTAATTGGCTGTAAAGTGCTTTGAGATGTCCTGAGGTCATGAAAGGCACTACAGAAATTCAAGTCTTTCTTCTTTCAGTTACCACATTACTAAAATTGGAGCAACTGAATGCTCCCCTCTCCCAAACGGACCAGCAGTGTGGCTCATTCACAGAGAGTCACCGGAAGAGTCACCCTGAGCCTCGGTCAAAGATCAGGTGGCCTGGTGCCACTCGGCTCGCTGTGATCTCAGTCAGAGATCAGTGTGTGGATCGGGGGAGAGTCCGAACATCACCAGGTATAGAAAAACCACAATCAAACAGAAGAGAGAGATGGAGAATGGAAGAGTGGAATGGGCAGGAGGAGAAGAGATGACAGGAGGTTGAATTAAGGGCGCCCATTTTGACGTTTGGTCGCTCGTCCGTTCCGGGGATGAAGAGGCCCCCGCCCTTTTGATGCTCCGGCCTCATTTAAATCCGGCCGGCGATCCGTGGGAGTCAAACAGGCCTCTTGGTGCAGCTTGGCGGATATAGGCCTCCAGATTGGGACAATCGCCAGTAAGGCAAGGGTGGGGGATCTCGATCGCCAGGGTGGGGGGGCTCTCGATCGCGGCAGGCGGCAGCCTCGAACGCGGAGGGTGAGGGTCTCAGGGTGGCAGTGGCTCAGATTAGTTTTCATTTCTGCTCCTCTGAGACCCACAATAATAACTGGATCCTGACCTTTGGCCTCTTTGGTTCCATCGCCTGTTGACCATGTGGGAGTGAGTGCGATGCTGGCCCCGCCCAGCTCTGGCCTAAAATGGCGGCTGAGGTCCATTTTACATCACAAGATACCGATTTCCAGATTAAAAGGGGTCGATCGCCTGAAACAGGCGGGCGCTCTGGATACCCGGCGGGAGGCCCCCACTGCTGTATCATTAGGGGGTGGGGTGGGTGAGGGGGTGGAGGAGGTG
Source organism: Heptranchias perlo (assembly GCF_035084215.1). Classification (NCBI taxonomy): domain Eukaryota; kingdom Metazoa; phylum Chordata; class Chondrichthyes; order Hexanchiformes; family Hexanchidae; genus Heptranchias; species Heptranchias perlo. The sequence goes on from NC_090351.1 coordinate 1,622,549, forward strand.
AGGGAAGTGGGGGGGGGTGGGGGCGATGATGGGTGAGGGCACTGACCCCATTCTCAGGCCGTTACTGACCAGTTTACACCAGGTGAAGGCAGTGAGAATCGAACCCAGAGAATTTCAAAAGTATTTTTATTGATTATAAACCGTGTTTTTAGTGCTTCTTTTATTAGTTATGGGGACAGGAGGCGATGATCTTTGTCAGTGTCCGGTCCTCATGTTTCCATACAGTGCACGGCAATAACAAGAACAATAATAAGAAATAAGAGCAGGAATAGGCCACATGGCCCCACGAGCCTGCTCCGCCATTCAATATCATGGTTGACCTTCGACCTCAACTCCACTTTCCCGCCCAATCCCCATATCCCTAAGTCTGAAGGCTCAGTATCAGCGTATCCAGGATTTTATGAAGTGAAAACAAACCAAACTGGTCAGTGGGACAGGAATGTCCTTCAGGCTGCTGGCAGTTGAAGGGTTAAGCCTTGCCCCGGCTGATTACGAGTGTGCATTAAATCCTAGTCATCCTTGTGGCCAACAACTACCGAATGTTATTGCTGACCCAGTAGCTGGATTGTCTGCAGTGGGACCTTGGTCTGTACGTGTGTAGAGGGGGCATGAGGATGGCATCTCGGAACAATGGGAACAAGAGGAGGCCATTTAGCCCTTCCAGTCTGTTCCGTCATTCAATTAGATCATGGCTGATCTGTACCTCAACTCCATTTACCCGCCTTTACTCCCCATCCCGCGATACCTTTACCCAACAAAAACCTCTCGATCTCAGTATTGAAAAGTCTAATTGACCCTCAGCATCAACAGCTTTTTGGGGGAAGAGAGTTCCAGATTTCCACTCCCCTTTGTGTGAAGAAATGCTTCCTGACATCACCCCTGAACGGCCGAGCTCTAATTTTAAGGTTATGCCCCCTTATTCTGGACTCCCCCACCAGAGGAAATAGTTTCTCTCTATCTACCCTATCAAATCCTTTAATTATTTCATCCCTTAATCTTCTATATTCGAGGGAATACAAGACTAGTCAATGCAACCTGTCCTCATAATTTAACCCTTTTAGCCCCAGTATCATTCTGGTGAATCTGTGCTGCACCCCCTCCAAGGCCAATATATCCTTCCTGAGGTGCGGTGCCCAGAACTGAACCCAGTCTCCAGATGGGGTCGAACCAGAGCTCTGAACAGCTGGAACATCACTTCCACCCCTTTGTATTCCAGCCCTCTCGAGATAAAGGCCAACATTCCATTAGCCTTTTTAATTGATTTTTGTACCTGTGCGCTAGCCATTGAGTGAATTGGGTCTGAGCGGGTGAGGGGTCTGCTCTTTTACACTTACCTCCTCAATGGGCAATTCTTGTAGCTGGTCCAGGAACTGCCTTTGGACGCCCACCATGAAAGGTGTCGGGGAGCAGACTGTGTCCAGCATTACCTTGGGCAGCACTGGGATGTAGGTGTGCTGCCAGGTGAATGGGTAGAGCAGAGCAGCGATGGCATGGATACACTGAGACAGGACGCTGGAGGGGGAGGAAGCAGAAAGATCCCGCAGTTAGAGACAGCTCAACAAAAGATGACAGGCACTCAACCACGGCCAATGGGACGGCAACAATCCATTGTAGGGCGAAGAAACCTGGGATGTCACTTCCAGTTAGTGAAGCCATGTTGCCACCTATTAATGCTTTCAAACTTGTTACATTCACGGAAACCAGCTTCAAACCAGGACAACGACTGCTCCACAGGGTTCCAATGCTCCTCAGCCGCCCTCTCTTTGTGCTATCCTGTCTCTGCACTGCCTTCGTCCTTACCCCACCCTCTCCATGACCCGCACACTACCTGCCTCGCACTCTCCCAGTGACCTTCCCCCCTCTCTCCCACCCCCGCCCCGACCCCCAACACCCGATCCCTCTTCCAAAACCCACCCCCATTGCCCTCGTCACTTCACTACTTGTGCTCTATGAATTACTGTAACTCTCATCTCGGTTCCATCTCCCTGAGCGTTCTGTTTGTCTGGAACAGGCTCTTTCCATTTCTGGCACAGAGCCAGAATCAAACACTCCCAAGTAGGGTACATAAAAGTGAGATACAGAGTAAAGCTCGCTCTACACTGTCCCATCAGACACTCTCAGGGCAGGAACAGGGTTAGATACAGAGTAAAGCTCCCTCTACACTGTCCCATCAAACACTCCCAGGGCAGGAACAGGGTTAGATACAGAGTAAAGCTCCCTCTACACTGTCCCATCAAACACTCCCAGGGCAGGTACAGCACAGTTAGAACTGGAGGGGCTGATTTCTGTACAGGCCGGGTATTGGGTGGGCAGTGGGCAGAGTGATTGCACCACCTGCTCGATGGCTGTAGAGAGATCTCCAGGCCTCAACTCTTTGGAATCCGCAAACTGTCAGCATTCATCGATCAGGATCCCTCGGGAGTCTGTTCCACAGATTGACCACTCACTCACTGCAATATTGGCCCCGATATTTAAGGGGAGGCGAGGAGGGAGTGTGTTTGCGGGGAGCCAGGAGATGCCTGGACACGGAGGTCCTGGCAAATTTAACAGCAGGACCTCATTATCTTTTTTATTACTGTGTTTCCGGCCTGGCATCAGGTCAGATTGACAGGCTGACTGCTGGGTGGGAAAGCCAGCAGCAGAAGGCTGCAGTTGGGGACTGCTGTTGTCGGGGGGGGGTTTGGACTGACGGGAGGGAGGGCGGGCGGGCGGGGGGGGGTTTGGACTGACGGGAGGAAGGGCGGGCGGGCGGGCGGGGGTTTGGACTGACGGGAGGGAGGGAGGGGCGGGCGGGGCGGGCGGGAGGGAGTGATCGATCGCGGGTTTGGAGGGGAGGTCGACCAATCGCGGTAGCGAGGAGAGGCCCTCGATCAGCAGAAGGTTTACTCGAGGGGCCGTGGGGAAGCTCTGCTCCTCCTCCTCCCGGCCTACAGGCAGTGCTGGAGAAAGTACTTACCTGCTGGATCCGGCTGCTCCCGTCTCCATTTCGCTGCCGGGTTTCCTGAGCCCTGGGTAACCCGGCCGGCCAGCGTTAAATTTAAATCAGGATCCCAACTGCGCAGTGGGAGCCTGATTTAAATATTATAATGAGGTGTCCCGCCTCTCGAGAGCGGGCAGACACGGCTCAAAACTCACCGCCAAAAAAAACGGCAGCCGACGCGATATTTTATTTTAACCCTCCCCGACCCTCTCCCACCCGCTCTGGTGGGGGGGGGGGTTAATATCGACCCCACTGTTTCTGCAGATTAGTTTTTGAATTCACCCCCTTCAAGCACAGGCCTCGTCCTCTGGATCCACTGTTGGGGACACGGTGAAATAGCCAGAGGAAATAGTTTCTCTCCATCCACCCTATCAAATGCTTTAATCATCTTAAACACCTCAATTAAATCACCCCCCCAATCCTCTAAACTCAAGGGAATACAAGCCAAGTTTATGCAACCTGCCCTCGTCATTTACCTTTCTAGCCCTGATGCTGTAAGTACCACAGATGTGACATTACACAAAGTCTAAAGGCACTTCTCACATTGTAAACCAATTTCCCCTCTGGGTTACTGGTTTGAGCTCAGTGCCTGGTAATGTCCTTGTCTTGACCATTGCGGCATACTCTGAGTTCTCTATAATCTTCACGTCAACACTTTACCAGCAAGGCCCTCGACTGATGATACCGAGACTGCGGCCTGTCTACCCCGGCTTGTGTCAGTCACTCAGTGCCCACTGTGTACTCTCGCACACTGGCTCAGTGCTCCTGAGGATCTGGTGGTGGTGAGTTGTAAAACCCCAAGCCCCATCTCGCTCTTACTGGGTTGGAGATTCTAAGGCTGATAACTTTGCAAGCAGTAAACAGCAACAGATGGTTTCAGTGGTTTCCTGTCAAATACCTTCCGTTACTGAATGTTTAATCTCTCACCAGCGTCAAGGGCTCCTCCCAACTCTTCGATTCCCTCCGTACCCACCAGGCTGTAATACACAGAGTTCAGACCCTGGGGCAGGCTCTGTGCCACACCCTCTGATGCCAGGGTACTGCTGTGTACTGGGCTCAGAGCACAGGCAATGTGGTGACGAACTGCACTGGCACTTCCCAGATATCGTTCGTACCGGTTCACATTGTGTAACTGACTCGTGCGCAGTTTGCTGAGAAAGAAAGATCTGCATATCTATCACACCTTTCACAACCTCAAAACGTTCCAAAGCACTTTACAGCCAATTAAATACTTTTGAAGTGCAGTCACTGTTGTAATGTAGGAATCGCGGCAGCCGATTTGCGCACAGCAAGATCCCACAAACAGCAATGAGATAAATGACCAGATAATCTGTTTTAGTGGTGTGGATTGAGGGATAAATATTGGGCAGGACACGGGGGAGAACTCCCCTGCTCTACCTTCAAATAGTGGGGTCTTTTACATCCACCTGAGAGGGCAGACGGAGCTCAGTTTAACGTCTCATCTGAAAGATGGTACGTCTGACAGTGAAGCACTCCCTCAGTGGGAGTGTCAGCCTAGATTTTGTGCTCAAGTCACTGGAGTGGGGCCTGAACCCACGACCTTCTGACTCAGAGGTGAGAGTGCGAGCACTGAGACACGGCTGCTGAGAGTCAGCTCGGGTAACTGTTACTGTCTGCGGAATGCACTCTGAAGCAGTAAGTGACCCAATGATAGCGGTCAGAATAATGCTCCAGCCCGTCACTGAAATAAAATCCAGAAATCCATGGTCCAGGGCCTGTAGTCACACGCCCTGAATTCCAGGTACACCCACTCCTGCTCCAGGGTTTCTCACTGGTCTGTCACTCATTTAGACAGACACTAACTTCAGTTCGACATGTCGCCTGGTTTAATGTGCCTGCCTCTTAAAAAAAACAAAGCTCTTTGCCTCCCGCCAGGGTTGTGATTTGTCCGACTCTCTTTGCAAGTCAGTCTCACAGCTGTTCTCACTCCCTTGCTGTTGCCGTCTCTGTTTCCCACCCGGCAGGTTCTTCCAAAAACTCAATCACACAACTTCTCGTCAGAGATTAACCCTATTCTCCTTCTCATTGTATCGGTCAATACCTCTCTCTCCAGAACACATCGAACCCATTTATACAGACAGCGCCCGCGCCGACAGCGCCCGCGCCGACAGCGCCCGCGCCGACAGCGCCCGCGCCGACGCCGACAGCGCCCGCGCCGACAGCGGCCCCAGCGCCGACAGCGCCCGCGCCGACAGCGCCCGCCCGCGCCGACAGCGCCACGCCCCGCGCCGACAGCGCCCGCCCGCGCCGACAGCGCCCGCGCCGACAGCGCCCGCACCAAGCTGATGATTAGCTTCAAAACCAGCCCTCAATATCGGCCATTGCCTTACGGTGATAGGTCTGAAAGAGATTCTACGACTCCCCCTCCAGAACTCTCCATTCCTCCAATTCTGGCCTCTTGTGCATCCCCCTCTCCCTTTGGCCTTGGAGGGGGTGCAGCACAGATTCACCAGAATGATTCCAGGGCTAAAAGGGTTAAATTATGAGGACAGGTTGCACAGACTGGGCTTGTATTCCCTCGAGTATCGAAGGTTAAGGGATGATCTAATTGAGGTATTTAAGATAATTAAAGGATTTAATAGGAAGAAACTATTTCCTCTGGTGGGGGGAGTCCAGAACAAGGGGGCATAACCTTAAAATTAGAGCTCAGCGTTCAGGGGTGATGTAAGCATTTCTTCACACAAAGGGGAGTGGAAATCCAGAACTCTCTCCCCCAAAAAGCTGTTGAGGCTGGGAGTCAATTGAAAATTTCAAAACTAGGATTGAGAGGTTTTTGTTAGGTAAGGGTATTAAAGGTTATGGAACCAAGTCGGGTAAATGGAGTTAAGATAGAGATCAGCCATGATCTAATTGAATGGCGGAACAGGCTCGATGGGCTGAATGGCCTCCTCCTGTTCCTACGTGGGTTTCCCCAGCAACTGATGACAACCTGCAATCTCCTATAAAGTCAAAACTTGCCCTAAACTTTCCTCAAGAGGGCAAAATGCAGACTGTTCCTTTCTGATTGGACTGCAGGCCACCAAAGCATCAGTTACAAATACCATGAGGACCCAAAGAGGCAGGTCTGATACGGGTGCGATTCCTCAGTCACCTTTGGGCTCACTGAGATCCCCCTCTGTACATACAAACCACGGCCGTGCCCTGAATCAGGGTCCGTGTGCCTCAGACAGAATCCGATTCACCAGCCAGAACAGGCTGTTCCAAGACAGATCGGCAGTCCCTGACCCCTTACCTCAATCGTTTGCTGCTCTCTCCCACCCTCATATAGAGCAGCTCTCAAACACGGAGGGTGGGCATGAGTCAGCTCCCTGACAGAACAACTTACTCCGCCCTCCCCCGCGCGCCGCCCTCCCCCGCGCGCCGCCCTCCCCCGCGCGCCGCCCTCCCCCGAGCGCCGCCCTCCCCCGAGCGCCGCCCTCCCCCGCGCGCCGTCCTCCCCCGCGCGCCGTCCTCCCCCGCGCGTTGCCCTCCCCCGCGCGCCGTCCTCCCCCGAGCGTTGCCCACCCCGCGCGTTGCCCTCCCCCGCGCGCCACGCGCCGCCCTCCCCCGTGTGTTGCCCTCCCCCGCGCACCGCCCTCCCCCGCGCGCCACGCGCCGCCCTCCCCCGTGTGTTGCCCTCCCCCGTGCGTTGCCCTCCCCCGTGCGCCACGCGCCGCCCTCCCCCGTGTGTTGCCCTCCCCCGCGCGCCGCCCCCCGCCGCGCGCCGCCCTCCCGTACCTCAGCTCCTCTGCCAGAAATATCACCCGTCTCTCCAGCAGCACTGAGGCGAAGATCTCAATGATGTTTTCCTCAGATAAATATTTGAACAGCGAGGCAAAGTGCACATGTTCCAGACGGGAGTCCTGGGGCCTAGTCAGCTCGATGATCTGGAGAGGACAAGGGAGAGGGATAACTGCCAGCATCACACATCCTGTCTTGCAGTGGTAAATATGCACAGCTCCAAAACATTGCTTGCGTGCTTGATCCGTGCTTTCACGCGCCCTGAAACTTGTTTTATTAAGAGTAAGGTCGGGCCTGCCCACCTTACCCCCACGTTAGGTTGAATCGTACAATGGCTGATCAAGTGCGGGTTTCTCCCCGTATTGCTCGCTACGCCAGCATTAGTAAAGCGTCAGACCCCAGCACGTGTCTGTCACAGCCCAGAGAGGGTCACTCATTCACCGTCACCATAGCAACGAGTCTCTGCGTCCTCAGTCAGTGGTCTCTGAACCTTCCTCTGACGTGTCAGCAGAGATCCATCGTTCCTCTCCTCGGCTA